>NC_045964.1:2820359-2982859 GCF_010909765.2 Amblyraja radiata | reverse complement strand
TAACAAATAGTACAAATCTTCTATAAAACTAAAAGTCTCATCTTGACCACTTCCTGTCTGTGCTGTATATTGATTTTAGAAAAAATGCTACCATATATCGCTATGATTTCTGGCCATCTTACTCACAGTCCTCCACCGCTGAGGCAGCCCCGAGGATTTTTCTGATCGATGAAAAATAAAAAAGTTATAAATGTTCAAAAAATCTTGAGATCAGCTGATTGGTCCTCTCGCCTGTCAATCACCACGATGATGGCAACGCCCCTTCCGGGGGGGAGGAGGGGCAGGAGTATAAATCCCCGGAGTCCTATCTGAAACCACTCATTTCGGCCCACATGGCCCCTATTAGCCCGGAAACCAGTCCCTTTTGCCTAAAATGCCCGTATTAGCCCAAGGGGCGCATTTTGACCCAAAAGGCCTGTGCCAGGCCAGGAAAAGTCCACAAAAAGTGAGATTTCACTCAGATTTACTTTTTAAAGTGCCTTCGGCCCATCAGGCATGTACTAGCCCAGGAGGAGTCCCTTTGGCCCCATCAGTAAGTATTCCCCCTGTAAGTATTAAACCTCACCCCAGTATTTTTCTCCCTCCCTTCATTGACTCCCTGTGAGATCCAGGCCAGGATAGACTTTCCTCCTTCATTGCTATGATCTGTAGAAAAATATGAAAAATGTCTAAAATTGACTCACCGTTCTCTCTCACCTGTTTCTCACCTGGCAGTTTCTGAGCTTCCAGCCCACCAGCCCTGAGTGACTGAGCTGCCAGCCCACCAGGCCTGAGTGACTGCCGCCAGCCCAAGAAACCATTCGGCCCTCAATGTCCATACTAGCCCTCTGGAAACCAGTCCCTTCGGCCCACAACACCCTATTGCTCCAGAAAGCCCCCACTGGCCACCAATATTGGAATTGGAGGAGACGTGGAATATTGCGTTTGGGGACCAGCCCTCCAGTGTGAAGCTGGGACCCAACGGGTCCTACATAGTCTACTATATATATATATATATATAGAAATAGAGAGAGAGAGATTCCCCATTTTTTCAGTTAGATGGTGCGGTACAGACATGCTGCCTCACAGCACCAGAAACCCAGGTTCGATCCTGACCCCGGGTGCTGTGGAGTTTGCACGTTCTCCCAGCGACCTTGCGGGTTTTCTCCGGGCGCTCCACTTTGCTTCCACGTCCCAAAGATGTGCTCGTGCGGGTTTGTAGGTTAATTGTCCCTCTGTGAATTGCCCCTGGTGTGTAGGGAGTGGATGCGAAAGTGGGATAGCATAGAGCTGGCGTGAATATGAGATCGACGGTCAGCGTGGACTCAGTGGGCCAAAGGGCCTGCCTCCATGTTGTGTCTCTAAACTAAACTAAACGTGTAGTTAGACAAAAAATGCTGGAGAAACTCAGCGGGTGAGGCAGCATTTATGCAGAGAAGGAATAGGCGACGTTTCGGGTCGAGACTGATGTCGGGGGGGGGGGGCGGGTGGGAAAAAGAAAGGAAGAGGCGGCGACACTGGGCTGTGGGAGACCTGGGAAGGGGGGAGGGGAAGGATGGAGAAAGCAAGGACTACCTGAAATTAGAGAAGTCAATGTTCATACCGCTGGCCGTTCATAAACGTGTAGTTAGGTCACAGGAGATGCCGGGTTACATCGAAGATAGACAAAAAATGCTGGAGTAACTCAGCGGGACGGGCAGCATCGCTGGAGAGAAGGAATGGTGACGTTTCGAGTCGAGACCCTTCTTCAGAGTCATATCTCGACTCAAAACGTCACCCATTCCTTCTAAACTTAGATAGGGCTCTTAAAAAGTATACAATGCATTGTTAATGCTGGTGAAATAAGCAGGCTGTGCAGGTTAAGGATACACCCAGTCCAGCTTCAACTTTTTGGTGGGTAGTTCAGCTTTGTCCTCCAGACTGTAGGTGTCCCTCAGCTCCTGGGGCATGTACATGGTGACAGGCCGCCCGCGCAGAAACATCTTGACATATCCTTCCTCTAAAACAAAGGCAGAATGTGGCATCAACTCCTCCCCATTGCCAATCACCCACAGGGGGCGCTCTACAGTGAGACCATCTGACAACCGGCAAGGGTCGGGAAAGGAATGGAAGTGCAGTCAACGCCAGGGTTTGGTTCAAGATTGTAACTCGTGTTTATTGCGTGAAAGGTTTCATACAGTTTTGTTTACATGCAAACGTGTTGTGCTCATGGTGAAATGAGAAAGCAGAATTAAACAAAAGGCAGCAATTTGCCACCACGCTCCATCTGACCAGAGCGCTCTCAGTCACACAACATGCTGATTGTTAGACACACACACACACAAATTAGCACAATGCAGAAAACCAGAGTTTGCAGAAGAGAGCATGGTAGTGGGAACCAAGACATACATGAAGGATGTAGAGCAAAATAATAATAAACACACATCTTTCCTGACAGCCCAACTTGGTTGTCAACAGTAAGAAATCAAAAGTAGATCTGGTAGTATTGGCTCGGGGATTTAAGTGGGCTTGTCAAACTTGCAGACCCCGGCATGATTGTGGGAATCTGACTCGTAGGGAACTGCAGGGTCAGAGAGGGTGACCTGCGAGCTCCGACCTCCCCAACAGCTTTCATGGAGGTGGCTCGAGGTTCTTGATCAGTAGCGTGCTGCTTCAACAGAAGACCAAGGAGGTGGGCAGAGCCTTCAGGAGAAGCGGCCAGGGTTGGAGCCTGACCCAGAAATAGCTGCACTAACACTGCACAGGATGGCCGGGGGGTACCATGTGGATGGGAGAGGAGAGGCAACAAGATGATTACCAACAACCAGACAATCTCATGCCTAACATTCTTTCTAACTATTCACTTCACCATCTCCAGCACTAAAATACTAGCCGCATTCGTAAAATCTAGAGTTCAAAATTTTACAATCATACGTCAATGATCTACCTCTGCCTTTGAAAGAGAGACCTCAAGCATTAAGGGGCTGTCCCACTTGGGCGACCTAATTGGCGAGTTTAGAAGAGTTTGAAAAAATGACTATGTTGAAGACCAGCTTCGACTAGCTACAACTAACTTCGGGAAAATTGGACACCGAATAATGGAGAGTGAAGACGACCTCCTTCGATCTCCCTTCGACTATAACGAAGACTATCTACGACTACCTTCGACTACCCTCGATTACCTACGACTAACATGCCGACCTACTACAACTAAACCTACGAGTAAAAAAAACGATTTTTTCCATGGCGACCTTTTTTTACGCGCGGGCATTTTTTTAACATATTGAAAAAAACGCCGCTACCTAGCTGAGGCCTCGAGTACGCGGAGACCACTCTCGAGCGTGAAGGAGAGTTACGAAGACCTCCTACGACCTCGTGTCGACCATGCTGCGAGTATGAGTCGAGGGCAAACTCGCCAGAACTCGCGGATTAGGTCGCCCAAGTGTGACAGGCCCTGTACTATTGTACTCCAGACAGTTTTCTTATCCACTGTTTAATTCCATCTATCATAGTTACTATTACTGCAGGATTTGGTTTCAAAGTGCTTCCCAAATGGAAATACTAATATTCTCCCAAATGATCAAAATGAAATGAAGCTTGTACTGAGAAGATGAGAATACTGAGTGGAGGCACAGAGCAAGGTGTTTGGATCATCCCAAGATGAGTCCATGGGGTGGATATTACTTTGGGTGAGAACATAGAACATGCAAGGCAACAGTGTATTTTACTGTGTTTTATCTGCATTCTTCCCAATTGCCACTTCCCTGTTTTATGCCATCACTCAAAGTAATATACTCGCTCTATCAACAGCTAAAACAAGAGGCTGGTTTAGACAGCACAACACCAGTTGTTACCCAAGCTAGGCTTGTCTATTCCCAACAACCCAATCTGGGCATGTGTAGACATGACACTACCGTTACCCAAGCTAGGCTTGGCTAGACATAACACCAGTGTTACCCAAGCTAGGCTTGGCTAGACATAACACTACCATTACCCAAGCTAGGCTTGTGTAGACATAACACTACCATTACCCAAGCTAGGCTTGTGTAGACATAACACCAGTGTTACCCAAGCTAGGCTTGTCTAGACATAACACTACCATTACCCAAGCTAGGCTTGTCTAGCCTCAGAATATAGGAAGGAAGTGAAGAGGAATTTCTATAGTCAGAGGGTGGTGAATTTGTGGAATTCTTTGCCACAGAAGGCTGTGGAGGCCAAGTCAATGGATATTTTTAAGGTAGAGATGGATAGATTCTTGATTAGTACGGGTTATGAGATCAGAGGTTATGGGGAGAAGGCAGGAGAATGGGGTTAGGAGGGAGAGATAGATCAGCCGTGCTTGAATGGTGGAGTAGACTTGATGGGCCGAATGGTGGAGTAGACTTGATGGGCCGAATGGCCTAATTCTGTTCCTATCACTTATGACCTTGTGACCTTATGACTATACCCAATACCAGTGTTGGCCAAGTTAGGCTTGTCTATTCCATAGAAGACGTTGAATGTTTCGTATTTGTCACATTTCCAGCATGTGCAGTATTTTGATTTTCCTTGCTTGATCCTTTACCTAGTGAACCTGAGTTGTTGGCAATGAAGAGCCTGTGCTCATGAAAAAACAATTGTGTGTCTGCAAGTATTCATATGATAGTTTAACTGGGAAAGGACACAGAGTGCTGGAGTAACTCAGTGGGTCAGGCAGCATCTGTGGAGAACATGGATAGGTGACGTTTCACAGTGCTGGAGTAACTCAGCGGGTCAGGCAGCATCTGTGGAGAACATGGATAGGTGACGTTTCACACAGTGCTGGAGTAACTCAGCGGGTCAGGCAGCATCTGTGGAGAACATGGATAGGTGACGTTTCACACAGTGCTGGAGTAACTCAGCGGGTCAGGCAGCATCTCTGGAGAACATGGATAGGTGACGTTTCACAGAGTGCTGGAGTAACTCAGCGGGTCAGGCAGCATCTCTGGAGAACGTGGATAGGTGACGTTTCAAGTCGAGACCCTTCTTCAGACCATGTATTCGACCCAAAACGTCACCTATCCATGTTCTCCAGATCTGCTGCCTGACCCGCTGAGTTACTCCAGCACTTTGTGTCCTTTTTGTGCAATAAACCGCATCTGCAGTTCTTTGTTTCCATAGTTTAACTGAGAGTTTTGCTAACTATCGTAAATATATGAGGAGCGTTTGAAGGCTCTTGGCCCTGGCTGGAATTTAGAAGGATGAGGGGGTTTCTTATTGAAATCTACGGAATAATGAATGACCTAGATAGAGTGGTTGTGGACTGGATGTTTCCACTAGTGGGAGAGTCTGGGACCAGAGGGCACAGCCTCAGAATAAAAGGGCATAGCTTTAGAATGGAGATGAAGAACAATATCTTTAGCATGGTGAGGTGAGATCTTTAGACGGTGGTGAATCTGTGGATTCATTGCCACAGGCGGCTGTGGAGGCCAAGTCATGGTTACTTTTAAAGTGGAGATTGAAAGGGTCTTGATTAGTACGGGTGTCAAAGGTTACGGGGAGAAGGCAGGGGAATGGGGTTGAGAGGGAGAGATAGATCAGCCATGATTGAATGGCGGAGTAGACTGGATGGGCCGAATGGCCTTATTCTGTTCCTGTGTCTTATGGACTAAGCTTGGATTCTCTATAAGGATTTAGTTTAGTACATATTGACAAACCCTCGTGCAGTTATCACAAAATTCCTCCACACCAGTGAATTGATGCAGCAACTCTGAAAAGCCACAGTACTACATTACACAGGGTCTAGCTCTCTGCACCTCAATCACATAACTCGAAGACCCACCACAACGCACTTGATTCAGGAGACCCCAAAGACCAAATGTTCACAGTGTCCACGATGGTTTGCTCCAAGGAAAGTCCGATTAATGCATTGGGAAAGTTTTGTTGCATTGAAAAGTGATTTCCAAATTACGCAAGCTTTGCATTTCACAAAATAAAACGTCGGCATGCTGGAGGAGGCTGTGTGTGCATGTGAATGAGACCTGGCAGCAAGGCGGCAGGGTTGTTCAGAGAGCTAGAGGATTGCACAAATGAGACCTACCTTTACAGTGTATCACACGGCGCTTCCCTTGTGATTACAGAGACAGAAGAGCTGGATAAAGATGTGCATGAGGAACGTCAGCGTCACCTAACACCTATCCTAGCTGTATCCACTTCCATCTCCAGACCTCCTCCCACAGGGCTAATTAACAGTCTGCTCCTGGATTGCTACAGGTCTGTAGTACACAAAGTTCATTCACAATCGGCACGGTGGCGCAACGGTAGAGTTGCTGCCTCACAGCGCCAGTGACCCGGGTTCGATCCCGACTACCGGCGCTGTCTGCACGGAGTTTGTACGTTTCCCAGTAACCTCGCGGGTTTTCTCCGAGATGTTCGCTTTCCTCCCACACTCCAAAGGCGTACAGGTATGTAGGCTAATTGGCTTCGTATAAATGTAAATTATCCTTATAGTGTGTGTGTAGGATAGTGTTAAGGGCCGGTCCCACCAGCATGCGATTGCATGCGTCTAGCGCGACCAAACGTGGTGGCTTGAGGCGTACGGCCTCGCGGGGCCGGTCCCACTTCCAACCGCGGAGCCGTCTGGAGTTGTGCGGGGCTGGTCCCGACATCATATTCACCAATCAGCTGGGCAGGAGGCGGGCCGACTGAATTTGGACATCGCATGGCGTCGGGCGGTGACGTCATCACGCAACGGCACGCCGGGCGGTGACGTCATCGTGCAACGCCACATGCTAGGCGTACGCCGTCAAGATGTTGAGACGCCGTGTACGTCCGTCGAGGCGCTGCGTACGGCTTCAATGCGGCTGCGGGCCGACAGGCCGTTGTCGTGCGGGATTTTCGGACAGTGCAAGATTTTTGGAGCCCCGCGCGATGTCAGGACCAGCCCCGCACAACTCCATACCCCTCCGCCGATCAAAGTGGAACCGGCCCCGCGAGGCCATACGCCTCAAACGATTACGTTTGGTCGCGTTAGACGCATGCTATCGCATGCTGGTGGAACAGGCCCTTTAGTGTGTGGGAATCGCTGGGCGGTGCGGGCTCGGTGAGCTGAATGGCCTGTTCCAGAACCAGGGGCCACAGTCTTAGAATAAAGCGGAGGCCATTTAAGACTGAGGTGAGAAAAAACCTTTTCACCCAGAAAGTTGTGGAATTCCCTGCCACAGAGGGCAGTGGAGGCCAAATCACTGGATGGATTTAAGAGAGAGTTAGATAGAGCTCTAGGGACTAGTGGAGTCAAGGGATATGGGGAGAAGGCAGGCACGGGTTATTGATTGGGGACGATCAGCCATGATCACAATGAATGGCGGTGCTGGCTCGAAGGGCCGAATGGCCTCCTCCTGCACCTATTTTCTATGTTTCTGAGCTGTATCTCGTAACTAATCTAAACTAAAGATAGGCACGAAATGCTGGAGTAACTCAGCGGGACAGGCAGCATCTCTGGAGAGAAGGACTAAATAATAAAGCATAAACGAAACAAGATATCCAGATAACCCAGGTTATAACGGGCCGTGGGGGGAATGATGTCCATGTTGCCGATTGTCAGCTATGACAGAGTAAAAGGGCCTTGCTTCAACCACCTACCTCCAGTCTGCGAAACAACCAGTTGTTTTCAACTATACAGCTTTTTATAACGACTAAAAATGTATTTTTGTTACTGCAATCTAAAAATACCACAGGCAGATAATTCCACAGATTCACAACTCTCTGAATGAAAACGTTTTTTCTCGTCTCCGTTCTAAATGGCCAAACCCTTATTCTTTAAACTGTGGCCCCTGCTTCTGGACTCCCCCAACATCGGGAACATGTTTCCTGCCTCTAGCGTGTCCAAACCCTTAACAATCTTATATGTTTCAATAGGATATCCTCTCGTCCTTCCAAATTCCAGAGTGTACAAGCCCAGCCGCTCCATTCTCTCAGTATATGACAGTCCCGCCATCCCGGGAATTAACCTTGTAAACCTACGCTGCACTCCTTCAATAGCAAGAATGTCCTTCCTCAAATTAGGGGACCAAAACTGCACACAATACTCCAGGAGTGGTCTCACTAGGGCTCTGTACAACTGCAGAAGGATCTCTTTGCTCCCATACTCAACTCCTCATTATGAAGGCCAACATGCCATTAGCTTGCTTCACTGCCTGCTGCACCTGCATGCTTACTTTCAGTGACCGATGTACAAGGACACCCACGTCTCGTTGTACTTCCCCTTTTCCTAATTTGACACCATTCAGACAATAATCTGCCTTCCTGTTTTTGCCAGCAAAGTGGATAACCTCACATTTATCCACATACTGCATCTGCCATGCATCTGCCCACTCACCCAACCTGTCCAAGTCACCCTGCATCCTTATAGCATCCTCCTCACAGTTCACACTGCCACCCAGCTTTGTGTCATCTGCAAATTTGCTAATGTTACTTTTAAATTGTTCATCTAAATTATTAATGTATATTGTAAATAGCTGCGGTCCCAGCAGCGAGCCTTGCGGTACCCCACTAGTCACTGCCTGCCATTCTATAAGACCCCTGTTAATCCCTACTCTTTGTTTCCTGTCTGCCAACCAATTTTCTATCTATGTCAATACCCCACCCCCAATACCATGTGCCCTAATTTTGCCCACTAATCTCCTGTGTGGGACCTTATCAATGCTTTCTGAAAGTCCAGGTACACAACATCCACTGGCTCTCCCTTGTCCATTTTCCTAGTTACATCCTCAAAAAATTCCAGAAGATTAGTCAAGCATAATTTCCCCTTCGTAAATCCATGCTGACTCGGACCGATCCTGTTACTGCTATCCAAATGTGCCGCTATTTCATCTTTTATAATTGACTCCAGCATCTTCCCCACCCCCGATGTCAGGCTAATTGGTCTATAATTCCCTGTTTTCTCTCTCTCTCATTTCTTAAAAAGTGGGATAACATTAGCTACCCTCCAATCCACAGGACCTGATCCAGAATCTATAGAACATTGGAAAATGATCACCAATGCATCCACAATTTCTAGAGCCACTTCCTTAAGTACCCTGGGATGCAGACCATCAGGCCCTGGGGATTTATCAGCCTTCAGTCCCATCAGTCTACCCAACACCATTTCCTGCCTAATGTGAATTTCCTTCAGTTCCTCCGTCACCCTAGGTCCTCTGGCCACTAGTACATCTGGGAGATTGTTTGTGTCTTCCTTAGTGAAGACAGATCGAAAGTACCTGTTCAACTCGTCTGCCATTTTCGTGTTCCCCGTAATAAATTCGCCTCTTTCTGTCTTCAAGGGTCCAACTTTTGTCTTAACTATGTTTTTCCTCTTCACATACCTAAAGAAGCTTTTACTTTCCTGCTTTATATTCTTGGCTAGCTTACCGTCGTACCTCATCTTTTCTCCCCACATTGCCTTTTTAGTTATCTTCTGTTGATTAAAGGTTACCCAATCCTCTGGCGTCCTGCTCATCTTTGCTATGTTATACGACTTCTCTTTTATATTCAGCCACGGTCACCCCTTACTCCCCTTAGAATCTTTCTTCCTCTTTGGAATGAACTGATCCTGCATCTTCTGTATTATTCCCAGAAATACCTGCCATTGTTGTTCCACTGTCATCCCTGCTAGGGTCTCTTTCCAGTCAACTTTGGCCAGCTCCTCCCTCATGGCTCCATAGTCCCCTTTGTTCAACTGTAATACTGACACTTCTGATTTACCCTTCTCCCTCTCAAATTGTAGATTAAAACTTATCATATTATGGTCACAACCTCCTAATGGCTCCTTTACCTCAAGTTCCCTTACCAAATCCGGTTCATTACACAGGTTCAATCAATCGTTCTGTCTGTCTGTCTGTCTGTCTGTCTGTCTGTCTGTCTGTCTGTCTGTCTGTCTGTCTACTGATCTACCTATTCAATTTTCTACTTATCATCCCTCTCTCCATCCATCCATTTATTTATTTAGATAAAATATAATTTGTTTTATTTTAGTAATCTCTTCCTGCCTTCTCTTCCCAAATTGACTGGTTCTGGCCTCTTCTGTGTCCTCTAACTCCACGTCCAACCATTCTTTCAGCTATTCAACCTATTCAACTAGAAAACCCACTCGGAAGATAGTGTTATAGCCCTGTCCCACTGTACGAGTTCATTCAAGAGTTCTCCCCGAGTTTGCCCTGATTCGAACTCGGAGATTTAGGGTAATGGCCGCTCGTAGGTACTCGGGGCTCTCGTGAACATTTTTCAACATGTTGAAAAATCTTCACGAGTCTTCCCGAGCTTACCACGTTTCCCCGAGTACCTGCCGTTAGCGTTACGAGCCGCTAAGAGACGTCCTCGAGCTCCGACATACCCGCTGCGTTCATTCTATGTGCTTACCACGAGTTTGATTTTTTTTAAACTCGGGAGGGCTCTTGAATTAGCTCGTACAGTGGGACAGGGCTTTTAGGGTGTGGCGATTATTGAACCGCATGGACTCAGTGGGCCGAAGGGCCTGTTTCCGTGCTGTATCTCAAGAGTCTAAAATCTAAGTTAAACAGAGTTTATCGCATTCTTGGGATTAAAGTACGAATAGTAAGAGGCAAGGGGACCATGATAGCCCACATGGAGCACAGCTGGATGTCCCAAAGTTTCTATAAAATGTAAATTTAGGCAGCAAAGGAGTTCCGGAAAATGAAACATGGAAGAAACATATCTGAAGGAGCCAGTAGGCCAAGGACTGGGAGAGTCCAGGACCAGAGGGCACAGCCTCTGAATAAAAAGGATGTACCTTTAGAATGGAGATGAGGAGGAATTTCTTCAGCCAGAGGGTGGTGAATCTGTGGAATCCATTGCCACAGACGGATGTGGAGGCCAAGTCATTGGGTATTTTAAAAACGGAGATTGATAGGTTCTTGATTGGTATGGGCGTCAAAGATTACGGGGAGAAGGCAGGAGAATGGGTTTGAGAGGGAAAGGTAGTTCAGCCATAGCAGAGGAGACTCGATGGGCTGAAAGGCCTAATTCTGGTCCCATAACTTATGATCTTATTATCTCTTAAAGGGATGTGGGTTAAAGGGGGGACAAAGTGCTTCGGAACACACCCCAAGTTGAGGCAACGTGAAAAGGACACATTAACTGAGCATCATTCTATGACCCATCTACTGTTCTACACACACCCTGTGCCTCACCTGCAATCAATGGATTTCTACATAGATTTGAAATGAGCATTCTACTAATTTTAGTTTAGAGGACACCAGATGGCGCCACCAGCAGTGGCTGCCTCGCCAACAGTCTGTCTGTCCTTTCTTCTTGTCGTTATGTTTAGTATGTGTTAAAAAGCATATTTTAGTGTTCCTGGTTTGTTTTATGTGGGGGGGGGAAACTTTATTTCAGTCTCTTACCTCGACGGAGATGCGATTTTCCCCGCATCGTATCTCCGTCCCCACTGCGGCCTAACATCGTGGAGTTGGCGGCATTTCCTGGAGACCGACCCGGCGCTCCAAGTCGCGGGAGTCTGCGGGACTTTAACATCGCGGAGCTTGCGATCCCTTTGCCGGGGATCGAAGCTCCAACCGCGGGGCCTGTGGACTTTAACATGGTGAAGCCTGCGGTCTCTGGTAAGAAGAGGCCGACTCGGGAGCTCCATGCCGCGGAGAGAGTTTCAACCGCCCCAATGCGGAAGTTTCGATCACCCCGACGGGGGCTTCGATCATTGGCTGTGGGGGCTGTGATCGCCCCCAACTGCTGATGGTTTGACTGCCCCGACCACGGGAGAACAAGAGGAAGAAGATTGAACTTTATTGCCTTCCATCACAGTGAGGAATGGGGAATCCACTGTGGTGGATGTTTATGTTAACTTTTATGTGGTTGTGAGTCTGGTTGCTTTTCACTTAGTATGGCTGTGTGGGAACTCAAATTTCATTGTACCTTAACTGGTGCATGTGACAATAAACTGACCTTGACCTTGAAACCTTGAAATACAGCACAGAAACAGGCCCGTCAGCCCACCGAGTCCGCTCCGACCAGCAATCCCCGCACATTAACACTATCCTGAACCAGGGGCCACAGTTTAAGAATAAGGAGTAAGCCATTTAGAATGGAGACGAGGAAACACTTTTTCCCACAGAGAGTGGTGAGTCTGTGGAATTCTCTGCCTCAAAGGGCGGTGGAGGCAGGTTCTCTGGATGCTTTCAAGAGAGAGTTAGATAGGGCTCTCAAAAATAGCGGAGTCAGGGGATATGGGGAGAAGGCAGGAACGGGGTACTGATTGGGGATGATCAGCCATGATCACATCGAAGGGCCGAATGGCCTACTCCTGCACCTATTGTCTATTGTCTATCCTACACACACTAGGGACAGCTTACACTTATACCAAAGTCAATTAACCTACAAACATGTACGTCTTTGGAGTGTGGGAGGAAAGTGAAGATCTCGGAGAAAACCCACGCAGGTCACGGGGAGAACGTACAAACTCCGTACAGACAGCACCCGTAATCGCGATCGAACCCGGGTCTCTGGCGCTGCGCCACCGTGCCACCCACGTCTGATGAGGAAGACAAACTTCTTTGGATCTGCACTTGAACTCCTATTTCACGCTTTGCAAAATTAATCTATTTTAACATTTAGAGAAATTAAAGCAAAAAAAAGTTCCCCTCCCCCCAAAATAAAATGGAGAACATTGAAATAGGAGAGGATATATAGAGAAAATAAGCTAGAATGCTCATATTTACAGAATATTTTAATAAGAATATTTTAATGTATTGAAAATAAATGTTTTTCATTGTACTCACCTGCATTATAGAGAGGGTCCTTGGATTTTCTGTGAAAGAAAGTGCATTGCAGTGAATCTAATGCCAGCACATCTTGGACACATGTTTGAGATAACAATGAACACATTCCTCATCTTGAAATATATAGGGAAGTTCCACCACCAATTTTTAGGCAACTGATGGCCCGGCACTTCTTTAGTTTAGTTTACTTTAGAGATAGGGCATGGAAACAGGCCCTTCGGCCCACCGAGTCCACGCTGACAAGCGATCACCCATAGACTAGTTCACCAAGGACATTTACTGAGGCCAATTATCCCACAAACCTGCACGTCTGTGGGGTGATGGAGAAAACCGGAGCACACAGAAAAAAACCAAGGGAGGTTGTACATACTCCGTACAACAGCATCCGTGGTCAGGGTTGAACCTGGATTTTTGGCACTAGATTTGTGAGGCAGCAACTCTACTGCTGTGGTTACTCCAGACAAGTCCACGCCATGGAAACGATTCTATGCGTGGCCAGATTCTGGATCAAGTGTCGGGACTATCCCAATGCTTAAGAAAGTTGGACAGGTACATGGATAGGACAGGTTTGGAGGGATATGGAGCAAACGCGGGCAGGTGGGACTAGTGTAGCTGGGACATGTTCATTCAGTAACTCAGTAGGTGAGGCAGCATCTCTGGAGAACCGGTGACGTTTTGGGATGAAAGATCCTGCCTGACCGCTGAGTCACTCCAGCATTTGGTGTGTTTTTTTCGTGTAGACCAGTATCTCCAGGTTCTTATTTCAATGTAACATCAGTCGGGGTGGTGTATATTGGACAATGGGCGCACCTGCAGTGTGACTCACCCCTCGCTGGTCTTTTTGCCGCTGGAACCACTGCTGGTCGACCCAGTGCGGGTCCTGTTGCTCTTCGACTCTCCGAAGCTCTCTCGTCGGGCCGCTGAGCACATGCGTTCTGATGAGTTGCTTCTCTTCACAGTGCTGTAGTAACGTGGGGTGCATTGGTTTAAAACATGCATTACTTTTCTGCTACCGTACACATTTAAAAAATTAACAAAATAACTCATTTCAAAAGCATTGCCTTCCGTTCTCACACCTTTTTGTTCAAATGGTTTTATTTAGAACCTTTTTGGTTCTGGGGGTGATTGGGTTAACGTATGATGAGCGTTTGACAGCTCTTGGCCTGCACTCGCTGGAGTTTGGAAGGATGAGGGGGGCGGGGAACCTCATTGAAAGGCCTGGATAGAGTGGACGTGGAAAAGATATTTCCAGTCATGGGTGAGTCGGACTAGAGGACACAGCCTCAGAATCAAAGGACATACCTTTAGAATGGAGATGAGGAGAAATGTCTTTAGCCAGAGGGTGGTGAATCTGTGGAATACATTGCCACAGATGGCGGTGGAGGCCAAGTCTTTGGGTATTTTGAAAGTGGAGATTGATAGGTTCTTGATTAATAAAGGCGTCAAAGGTTACTGGAAGAAGGCAGGAGAATGGGGTTGAGAGGGAGAGGTAGATCAGCCATGATTGAATGGCGGAGTAGACTTGATGGGGCGAATGGCCTAATTCTGGTCTTTTTACGCAAAATAAGTGTTTATTACAAGCTACAATTAAAGTAATTGATTATTTTAAAATATGTTATATATTAAATATATAATATATTATAGAATAGTAAAAAATCCTAATATTATGAAGGCTTATAGAACTCTAATACAAAGATGAAGACCCTCTAGTCCTGGCAATATCCTGGCGGTCCTGGCAGACTTGGCCTGAAGAAGGGTTTCGGCCCGAAACGTCGCCTATTTCCTTCGCTCCATAGATGCTGCTGCACCCGCTGAGATTCTCCAGCAATTTTGTGTACCTTCAATTGAATAACTACTTTGGTTCTGTCTTCACTAAGGAAAACATAAATAATCTGCCGGAAATAGCAGGGGACCGGGGTCAAATGAGATGGGGGAACTGAGTGAAATCCAGGTTAGCCGGGAAGTGGTGTTAGGTAAATTGAATGCATTAAAGGCCGATAAATCCCCAGGCCCAGATAGGCTGCATCCCAGAGTACTTAAGGAAGTAGCCCCAGAAATAGTGGATGCATTAGTGATAATTTTTCAAAACTCTTTAGATTCTGTAGTAGTTCCTGAGGATTGGAGGGTAGCTAATGTAACCCCACTTTTTAAAAAGGGAGGGAGAGAGAAAACGGGGAATTACAGACCAGTTAGTCTAACATCGGTGGTGGGGAAACTGCTAGAGTCAGTTATTAAAAATGGGATAGCAGCACATTTGGAAAGTGGTGAAATCATTGGACAAAGTCAGCATGGATTTATGAAAGGTAAAACATGTCTGACGAATCTTATAGAATTTTTCGAGAATGTAGCTAGTAGAGTGGATAAGGGAGAACCAGTGGATGTGGTGTATCTGGGCTTCCAGAAGGCTTTCGACAAGGTCCCACATAAGAGATTAGTTTACAAACTTAAAGCACACGGTATTGGGGGGTTCAGTATTGATGTGGATAGAGAACTGGCTGGCTAACAGGAAGCAAAGAGTAGGAGTAAACTGGTCCTTTTCAGAATGGCAGGCAGTGAATAGTGGGGTACCGCAAGGCTCAGTGCTGGGACCCCAGCTATTTACAATATATATTAATGATTTGGACGAGGGAATTGAATGCAACATCTCCAAGTTTGCGGATGACATGAAGCTGGGGGGCAGTGTTAGCTGCGAGGTGGATGCTAGGAGTCTGCAAGGTGACTTGGATAGGCTGGGTGAGTGGGCAAATGCATGGCAGATGCAGTATAATGTGGATAAATGTGAGGTTATCCACTTTGGTGGCAAAAACAGGAAAGTAGACTATTATCTGAATGGTGGCCGATTAGGAAAAGGGGAAATGCAACGAGACCTGGGTGTCATGGTACAAAGAAACATAGAAACATAGAAAATAGGTGCAGGAGTAGGCCATTCGGCCCTTCGAGCCTGCACCGCCATTCAATATGATCATGGCTGATCATCCAACTCAGTATCCCGTACCTGCCTTCTCTCCATACCCACTGATCCCTTTAGCCACAAGGGCCACATCTAACTCCCTCTTAAATATAGCCAATGAACTGGCGTCAACTAACTTGTGTGGCAGAGAATTCCACAGATTCACCACTCTCTGTGTGAAAAATGTTTTCCTCATCTCGGTCCTAAAAGATTTCCCCCTTATCCTTAAACTGTGACCCCTTGTTCTGGACTTCCCCAACATCGGGAACAATCTTCCTGCATCTAGCCTGTCCAACCCCTTAAGAATTTTGTACGTTTCTATAAGATCCCCCCTCAATCTTCTAAATTCTAGTGAGTACAAACCGAGTCTATCCAGTCTTTCTTCATATGAAAGTCCTGACATCCCAGAAATCAATCTGGTGAACCTTCTCTGTATTACCTCTATGGCAAGAATGTATTTCCTCAGATTAGGAGACCAAAACTGTACGCAATACTCCAGGTGTGGTCTCACCAAGACCCTGTACAACTGCAGAACCTCCCTGCTCCTATACTCAAATCCTTTTGCTATGAATGCTAACATACCATTCGCCTTCTTCACTGCCTGCTGCACCTGCATGCCTACTTTTAATGACTGGTGTACCATGACACCCAGGTCTCGTTGCATCTCCCCCTTTCCTAATCGGCCACCATTCAGATAATAGTCTACTTTCCTGTTTTTACCACCAAAGTGGATAACCTCACATTTATCCACATTATACTGCATCTGCCATGCATTTGCCCACTCACCCAGCCTATCCAAGTCACCTTGCAGCCTCCTAGCATCCTCCACACAGCTAACACTACCCCCCAGCTTCGTGTCATCCGCAAACTTGGAGATGTTGCATTCAATTCCCTCGTCCAAATCATTAATATATATCGTAAAGAGCTGGGGTCCTAGCACTGAGCCTTGCGGTACCCCACTAGTCACTGCCTGCCATTGTGAAAAGGACCCGTTTACTCCTACTCTTTGCTTCCTGTCTGCCACCCAGTTCTCTATCCACATCAATACTGAACCCCCAATACCGTGTGCTGTAAGTTTGTATACTAATCTCTTATGTGGGACCTTGTCGAAAGCCTTCTGAAAGTCCAGATATAACACATCCACTGGTTCTCCCTTATCCACGCTACTAGTTACATCCTCGAAAAATTCTATAAGATTCGTCAGACATGATTTACCTTTCATTAATCCATGCTGACTTTGTCCAATGATTTCACCACTTTCCCAATGTGCTGCTATCCCATCTTTAATAACTGACTCTAGCATTTTCCCCACTACCGACGTTAGACTAACTGGTCTGTAATTCCCCGTTTTCTCTCTTTCTCCATTTTTAAAAAGTGTGGTTACATTAGCTACCCTCCAATCCTCAGGAACTACTCCAGAATCTAAAGAGTTTTGAAAAATTATCACTAATGCATCCACTATTTCTGGGGCTACTTCCTTAAGTACTCTGGGATGCAGCCTATCTGGCCCTGGGGATTTATCGGCCTTTAATGCATTCAATTTACCTAACACCACTTCCCAGCTAACCTGGATTTCACTCAGTTCCTCCATCTCATTTGACCCCCGGTCCCCTGCTATTTCCGGCAGATTATTTATGTCTTCCTTAGTGAAGACAGAACCAAAGTAGTTATTCAATTGGTCTGCCATGTCCTTGTTCCCCATGATCAATTCACCTGTTTCTGACTGCAAGGGACCTACATTTGTTTTAACTAATCTTTTTCTCTTCACATATCCCTATAAAAGCTTTTGCAGTCAGTTTTTATGTTCCCTGCCAGTTTTCTTTCATAATCTATTTTCCCTTTCCTAATTAAGCTCTTTGTCCTCCTCTGCTGGACTCTGAATTTCTCCCAGTCCTCTGGTAGGCTGCTTTTTCTGGCTAATTTGTACGCTTCATCTATTGTTTTGATACTACCCCTGATTTCCCTTGTTATCCATGGATGCACTACCTTCCCTGATTTATTTTTTTGCCAAACTGGGATGAACAATTGTTGTAGTTCATCCATGCAGTCTTTAAATGCCTTCCATTGCATATCCACCGTCAACCCATTAAGAATCAATTGCCAGTCTATCTTGGCCAATTCACGTCTCATACCCTCAAAGTTACCTTTCTTTAAGGTCAGGACCCTTGTTTCTGAATTAACAATGTCACTCTCCATCCTAATGAAGAACTCAACCATATTATGGTCACACTTGCCCTAGGGGCCACGCACAACAAGACTGCTAAATAACCCTTCCTCATTACTCAATACCCAATCTAGAATAGCCTGCTCTCTCGTTGGTTCCTCTACATGTTGGTTTAGAAAACTATCCCGCATACATTCCAAGAAATCCTCTTCCTCAGCACCCTTGCCAATTTGATTCACCCAATCTATATGTAGATTGAAGTCACCCATTATAACTGTTTTACCTTTGTTGCACGCATTTCTAATTTCCTGTTTGATGCCATCCCCAACTCCGCTACTACTGTTAGGTGGCCTGTACATAACTCCCACTAGCGTTTTCTGCCCCTTAGTGTTTCGCAGCTCTACCCATATCGATTCCACATCCTCCAAGCTGATGTACACCAGTCATTGAAAGTAGGCATGCAGGTGCAGCAGGCAGTGAAGAAAGCGAATGGTATGGTAGCATACATATCAAAAGGATTTGAGTATAGGAGCAGGGAGGTTCTACTGCAGTTGTATATGGTATTGGTGAGACCACACCTGGAGTATTGTGTACAGTTTTGGTCTCCTAATCTGAGGAAAGTCATTCTTGCCATATAGAAGGTTCACCAGACTGATTCCTGGGATGTCAGGACTTTCATATGAAGAAAGACTGGATAGACTCGGCTTGTACTCACTAGAATTTAGAAGATTGAGGGGGGATCTTATAGAAACTTACAAAATTCTTAAGGAGTTGGACAGGCTAGATGCAGGAAGATTGTTCCTGATGTTGGGGAAGTCCAGGACAAGGGGTCACAGTTTAAGGATAAAGGGGAAATCCTTTAGGACCGAGATGAGAAAAACATTTTTCACACAGAGAGTGGTGAATCTCTGGAACGCTCTGCCACAGAGGGTAGTTGAGGCCAGTTCATTGGCTATATTTAAGAGGGAGTTAGATGTGGCCCTTGGGGCTAAAGGGATCAGGGGGTATGGAGAGAAGGCAGATACAGGATACTGAGTTGGATGATCAGCCATGATTATATTGAATGGCGGTGCAGGCTCGAAGGCTCCTGCACCTATTTTCTATGTTTCTATGAATTTGCCAAAGTATAAAGCCAGCATGTATAGGAAGGAACTGCAGATGCAGGTTTACACCGAAGATAGATACAAAATGCTGGGACAGGCAGCATCTCTGGAGAGAAATGTCACCCATTCCTTCTCTTCATTATGATTCCAGCCTTATTTCGATACTAGTATTAATCCTTACAGTAGTTTTATAACTACTACTTTTATAGAAGTTGGGAGGTCATGTTGCAGTTGTATAAGACGTTGGTGAGACCGCGTTTACAATATTGTGTTCAGTTCTGGGCATCATGTTATAGGAAAGATATTGTCAAGCTTGAAAGCGTTCAGAAAAGATTTATGAGGATATTGCCAGGACTAGAGGGTGTGAGCTATAGGGAGAGGTTGAGTAGGCTGGGTCTCTATTCCATAGAGCACAGGAGGATGAGGGGAGATCTTATAGAGGTGTACAAAATCATGAGAGGAATAGATTGGGTAGATGAACAGAGTCTCTTGCCCAGAGTAGGGGAATCGAGGACCAGAGGACATAGGTTCAAGGTGAAGGGGAAAAGATTTAATAGGGATCGGAGGGGTAACTTTTTCACACAGAGGGTGATGGGTGTATGGAACAAGCTGCCAGAGGAGGTAGTTAAGGCTGGGACTATCCCATCGTTTAGGAAACAGTTGGACAGGTACATGGATAGGACAGGTTTGAAGGGTTATGGACCAAGTGCAGGCAAGTGGGACTAGTGTTGCTGGGACATGTTGGCCGGTGTGGGCGAGTTGGGCCGAAGGGCCTGTTTCCATACTGTAACACTCTATGACTAATGTTCTTCTAACTCAGCTGACCTAATTTGATAGACATTGGGCAAGTATTTTTCAGAACTCCCTTTCCTGCAGATGGATTTCTTGGATCTGTGTGGGTTTTTATATGAGTGGGTTGGAAAGATATGTTCTAATCTCGCTTCCATCTCCAACCATGGTGGTGTCGAGAAAGTCAATATTTGTCACTGTTTCCGTCATCAGTCTGTGACTGGCGTGCAAGCTGAAAGAAACACCTGCATTTATGATGCGACTTTCGGGCACTAGTCCCACCGGGTCCCACCCAGTTCCTACAGCCTTTTACTACCAATGGAATATTTCTGAGTGTGATCACTGTTGAGATGCTAATAAACTATAGGGTTGAGGTAGGGTGGCGTGGTGGCCAGCGGTAGAGTTGCTGCCTTACAGCGCCAGAGATCCAGGTTCGATCCTGACTACGGGTGCTGCCTGTACGGAGTTTGTACCTTCTCCCCGTGACCTGCGTGGGTTTTCTCAGAGATCTTCAGTTTCCTCCCACACTACAAAGATGTACAGGTTTGTGGGTTTATTGGTATGCTATAAATGTAAATTGTCCCTAGTGTGCGTAGGATAGTGTAATGTGTGGGGGTCGGTGGTCATCGCGGACACGGTGGGCCGAAGGGTCTGTTTCAACGCTGTATCTTGCTAGAGGACATGCTAGAGGCAGGAAACATGTTCCCGATGTTGGGGGAGTCCAGAACCAGGGTCAACAGTTTAAGAATAAGGGGTCAGCCATTTAGAACGGAGACGAGGAAACATTTTTTCACAGAGAGAGTTGTGAGTCTGTGGAATTCTCTGCCTCAGAGGGCGGTGGAGGCAGGTTCTCTGGATGCTTTCAAGAGAGAGCTAGATAGGGCTCTTAAAGATAGCGGAGTCAGGGGATATGGGGAGAAGGCAGGAACGGGGTACTGATTGGGGATGATCAGCCATGATCACATTGAATGGCGGTGCTGGCTCAAAGGGCCAAATGGCCTACTCCTGCACCTATTGTCTATACAATTGTTGGACGTATGGAGAAATTGGGATTATTGATTGGGAAACGTCTTTGAATCTAACACGGCAACTCTGGAATTTAAATTCACATACCTACCAAAGCTGAAAGTTGCAAGCATTAAAACTACTGAACTATCAAAAAATATAGAATTCGATTCTCTGATATTCTTCAGGGAAGGAAATTGGGCAGCCTTACTTGGTCTGACCTTGACATGACTTTGGATCTGAAAAGGGGCAGGTGGAATCAAGGGATATGGGGCTAGTGGAATCAAGGGATATGGGGAGAAGGCAGGCACGGGTTATTGATTGGGGACAATCAGACATGATCACAATTAAATGGCGGTGCTGGCTCGAACGGCCGAATGGCCTCCTCCTGCACCAATTTTCTATGTTTCTATATTTCTAAAAGTCCCTTCATAGAGGGGTAATCAGATAGACCTGGACTGGTCAAAATATTGAAGCAATCTTTGATCAAAACAATTGGTTTTAGGAAGAAACCGGAGAAATGATGGAGTTTGAGAAAGCAAATGGATGTTGGCAGTGTCAACTTAGAGTTCGGGGGGGGGGAGTGGTGGAAGGAGATTTGTAAACGTTGTCGGAGCCGAGAGTAATATTTTCAGATATTTCCAAATCTGGAGGTTGCAGAAGCAGGAAGTGTATGAGCACAGAACTCTCCAAATGTATGTAACCACATAACCCACCCCCCCCTTCTTCCCCTGCATAACCCCCTCCCCCGTTCTCATCCCCATTTCCCTCCCCCCTCCTCTGTACCTCACCTGGACCCGCATCTATCTCTCCCCTTCCCCCTCCGCCTCCCATCCTTCCTCTAGCTTCACAATTTGCAAGGGTTTTTTTTTGATAGGCAGATGGTTGGACAGTGGCCAGAACTGAAAAGACAGAAGGTGTGAGACAAACAGATTGTTCTTTTCAATCTACTCTTAGATCACCACATGGTTGATCACAGTTTTCTCATCACAACACAGTAGTTCAAAGTTAATTACCCTTCTGTTTTGGAGTATTGGAAGAAGTAGACTTTACACTTTAGAGACACAGTACTGAAACAGGCCCTTCAGCCCACCGAGTCCACACCGACCAGCGATCACCCCGTACACTAACACTACAGATGATGAGGATATTTATAGGCAACGACGCATGCTGTATGTACAGGCGAATATTCTCTTGCGTAAATTTGGTGCGTGTGTAGATGTGGTGAAGATGTCGCCATTTAGAGCATACTGCACACCACTCTACACTGCGCACCTTTGGGTTTCGACCCGAAACGTTGCCTATTTCCTTCGCTCCATAGATGCTGCCTCACCTGCTGAGTTTCTCCAGCATTTTTGTCTACCTTCGATTTTCCAGCATCTGCAGTTCCTTCTTAAACATATAATAACCTTAACATGTTGAGAGTTATTCTTTTGGAAAATTAAGAGCATATACCTTCACGGTCGGCGGAGGAGCAGCGGGTGAAAAGAGTGAGTGCGGGGATTGGCTGAGGAATTTAATTAGCAAATCGGTGAGTTAGCGAATTAGTCAATTGATCAGCTAATATAAGCAAGGTTTGCTTCAGGGAAACATAGAAATTAGGTGCAGGAGTAGGCCATTCGGCCCTTCGAGCCTGCACCGCCATTCAATATGATCATGGCTGATCATCCAACTCAGTATCCTGTACCTGCCTTCTCTCCATACCCCCTGATCCCTTTAGCCACAAGGGCCACATCTAACTCCCTCTTAAATATAGCCAATGAACTGGCCTCAACTACCTTCTGTGGCAGAGAATTCCAGAGATTCACCACTCTCTGTGTGAAAAATGTTTTTTTCATCTCGGTCCTAAAGGATTTCCCCATTATCCTTAAGCAGTGACCCCTTGTCCTGGACTTCCCCAACATCGGGAACAATCTTCCTGCATCTAGCCTGTCCAACCCCTTAAGAATTTTGTAAGTTTCTATAAGATCCCCCCTCAATCTTCTAAATTCTAGCGATTACAAGCCGAGTCTATCCAGTCTTTCTTCATATGAAAGTCCTGACATCCCAGGAATCAGTCTGGTGAACCTTCTCTGTACTCCCTCTATGGCAAGAATGTCTTTCCTCAGATTAGGAGACCAAAACTGTACACAATACTCCAGGTGTGGTCTCACCAAGACCCTGTACAACTACTTTCAATGACTGGTGTACTATGACACCCAGGTCTCGTTGCATCTCCCCTTTTCCTAATCGGCCACCATTCAGATAATAGTCTACTTTCCTGTTTTTGCCACCAAAGTGGATAACCTCACATTTATCCACATTATACTGCATCTGCCATGCATTTGCCCACTCACCCAGCCTATCCAAGTCACCTTGCAGCCTCCTAGCATCCTCCTCACAGCTAACACTGCCTCCCAGCTTTGTGTCATCCACAAACTTGGAGATGTTGCATTCAATTCCCTCGTCCAAATCATTAATATATTTTGTAAATAGCTGGGGTCCCAGCACTGAGCCTTGCGGTACCCCACTAGTCACTGCCTGCCATTCTGAAAAGGACCCGTTTACTCCTACTCTTTGGAAGGAAGCATGGAGTACAGGAGACCCCCGGGGGATGTACCTCTTGAAAACAGGTTCACCCTCTTGGAAGCTGTCGGGACAGAAGACACTGCCAGTCTGAGCGGCGGACAGGTCTACCAGTCAAAACGTGGCGCTGAAGCAAAGCCGAAGTGACAGGCGTCAGGCAGAGCTGTGGTAGTCGGGGACTCCATCGTGAGAGGTACAGACAGGGGTTTCTGCGGCAACAGGCGGGATTCAAGGATGGTGTGTTGCCTCACTGGTGCCAGGATCCAGGACGTCACGGACCAATTGCAGGGCATCCTCAAGGGTGAAGGTGAGCAGCCGGAAGTGGTCGTGCATGTCGGCACAAATGACGTTGGGAAGAGGAAAGACATTCTGCAGCGTGACTTTCGAGAGCTCGGAAGAAGGCTGAAAAGCAGGACCTCCAGGGTGGTTATCTCCGGTTTGCTTCTAGTTCCTCGTGCTGGTGAGGGCAGGAACGGAGATAGGGGATCTGAATGTGTGGCTGAGAAGCTGATGTGGGGAGCAGGGATTTAGATTCTTAGACCCCTGGGATCTGTTTGGGGTAAGGGTGAATTGTACAAAAGTGACGGGTTGCACCTTCACAGGCGGGGGACCAGCATTCTGGCAGGCAGGTTTGCCACTGCTACACGGGTGGGTTTAAAATAAATAGTGGGGGGTGGGGGGGGTTGGGGGAGGGAGACAAATTGGAAACACAAGGATGGATTAAAGGGAGCACTTTGCAGCAGGAGTTAAATTTTGCATTTAACAAAGGTAATCCCACTGTGGTTGTGGGAGATTTCAATGTGCAGGTAGACTGGGAAAATCAGGTTGGTTCTGGACCCCTAGAAAGGGAGTTTGTAGAGTGCCTCCAAGATGGATTCTTTGAGCAGCTTGTACTGGAGCCTCCCAGAGAAAAGGCAATTCTGGATTTAGTGTTGTCCAATGAACCAGATATGATAAGAGAACTCGAGGTAAAGGAACCGCTTGGAGGTAGTGATCATAATATGATTAGTTTTAATCTGCAATTTGAGAAGGAGAAGGTTAAATCGGAAGTGGCAGTGATGCAGTTGAACAAAGGGGATTATGAAGGCATGAGAGGGGAGCTGGCCAAGGTTGACTGGAAAGGGATCCTAGCAGGAATGACGGTGGAACAGCAATGGCAGGAATTTCTGGGCATAATCCGGATGATGCAGGATCATTTCATTCCATAGAGGAAGAAAGATTCTAAGGGGAGTAGGAGACAACCGTGGCTGACAAGAGAAGTTAGGGATAGAATAAAACTAAAAGAAAAGGTGTATAACACAGCAAAGAGTAGCCGGAAGCCAGAGGATTGGGAAACTCATAGGACAACAGAAGGTAATAATAAGGGCAAACAGGATGAAAAGATGAAGTACGATGGGAAGCTGGCCAGGAATATAATGAAGGATAGTAAAAGCTTATTTGGGTATGTTAAGAGAAAAAGATTAGTAAAGACAAATCTGGGTCTCTTGAAGGCAGAAACAGGTGAAATTATTAAGGGCAACAAGGAAATGGCAGATGAGTTGAATAGGTACTTTGGTTCTGTCTTCACTAAGGAAGACACAAACAATCTCCCAGATGTACTGGAGGACAGAGGATCTAGGGAGGAACTGAAAGAAATTTGCATTAGGCGAGAAATAGTATTGGGTAGGCTAATGGGACTGAAGGATGATAAATCCCCAGGGCCTGATGGTCTGCATCCCAGGGTCCTCAAGGAGGTGGCTCTAGAAATAGTGGACGCATTGGTGATCATTTTCCAATGTTCTACAGATTCAGGATCAGTTCCTGTGGATTGGAGGATAGCTAATGTTATCCCACTTTTCAAGAAAGGAGCGAGAGAGAAAACGTGGAATTACAGACCAGTTAGCCTGACTTCGGTGGTGGGAAAGATGCTGGAGTCAATTATTAAAGAAGTAATGATGGGGCATTTGGATAGCAGTAAAAGGATTAGTCCAAGTCAACATGGATTTATGAAGGAGAAATCCTACTTGACTAATCTTCTGGAATTTTTTGAGGATGTGACAAGTAAAATGGATGAAGGAGAGCCAGTGGATCGAACCCGGGTCTCTGGCGCTGTGAGGCTGCAACTCTACCGCTGAGCCACACTACAGTAAATATCTCTCATCTCTCTCGTGCCAGGCCTGTAGTTATGGCTCATTTAATCCCACCTGCAGCTACGTTTGTGGCTCAGTCTGGACATATTACTTTCACCAGTGGGATGATGAGGAACAAATTCCCATTTCACGAGTAGTGAAAGTAAGGATTGATTTCCGAGCTGTTGGAGCAAATAACACTCGTAAATGTACGATCAGGTTATTTAAAACTCCAGCATGAAAAAACAGCCTTCCAGCTCTGGTCCTTACTTCGATATGCAACCGCTGCTCTTGGTACTGAGGCCAGGGAGGCTGTGAAATATGGAAATGGTCAAATGCACACTGGCTGAATCTGTGCACTGTACACCATGCACGGCTTGACTGTAATCATGTCCAGTTCCGTGTAGTTTATCGTCACGTGTACCGAGGTACAGTGAAAAGCTTTTGTTGCGTGCCAACCAGTCAGTGGAGAGACAATACATGATTACAATCGAGCCGTCCACAGTGTACAGGAAATAACGTTTAGTGCAAGGTAAAGCCAGCAAAGTCCGATCCAGGATAGTCCGAGGGTCACCAATGAGGTAGATGCATCTCCCAGCGGCCTACCTACTGGATTGGCGCGGCCTTTCCTGCCGGGATCGACCAGAGCTCCAGCAGCGGCGGGACAGCGCTGTAACATCGCGGGGCTGGCGATGCCTTACCGGGGATCGCCGTCTGGAGCCCAGAGTGCTGGACCCGCGGCACCGACATCATGGAGCTGCGGTTTGCGGGCTCCCTACGCGGGAGGCGCTGATGGACAGCGCGGGGTCCTGCGACTCTGCCCGGCTCGGCCTGCAGACTCGGGAGCTGCGGACTCGGGAGCTGCGGACTCGGGAGCTGCGGGAGGCGGCTGATCAGGAGGTCCGGGCCGCTGAGGAGGAGGATGTTCACCGTCGGGGTTCGGCGTCGGTGTTCCACCAGCCCGGCGTGAGGGCCTGAACATCGGGCCGCCCGGGGCGGCGACTGCGGGTGCTAGGAAGGCCTCGACCACGAGTGAACATCTGGGAAGATCGGAGGGGAGGCTGGCTGGACTATGGTGCCTTCCTCACGTAGTTCAGGAATGCTCTCTAGTTGTGGTGGGATGATTCAGTTGCCTGATAACAGCTGGGAAGAAACTGTCTCTGAATCTAGAGGTGTGCGTTTTCACACTTCTGCACTTCTTGCCTGATGGGAGAAGGGAGAAGAGAGAGTGGCCAGGGTGCGACTGGTCCTTGATTATGCTGCTGGCCTTGCCGAGGCAGCGTGAGGTCTAAATGGAGTCAATGGAAGGGA
Source organism: Amblyraja radiata (assembly GCF_010909765.2). Taxonomy (NCBI): domain Eukaryota; kingdom Metazoa; phylum Chordata; class Chondrichthyes; order Rajiformes; family Rajidae; genus Amblyraja; species Amblyraja radiata. Next base: position 2,956,160 of record NC_045964.1, on the reverse strand, counting down.
GGTTGGTTTGTGTGATGGTCTGGGCTGCGTCCACAATTCGCTGTAATTTCTTGCGGTCTTGGATGGAGCTGTTCCCAAACCAAACTGTGATGCATCCCGATAAAATGCTTTCTAAGGTGCATCTGTCTGCACTTTTTTCTGACTGGTTAGCATGCAACACTAAAGCTTTTCACTGTACCTCGCTACCCGTGACAATAACAAACTAAGCTGAATGCACTGCGCAAATGTCCGTCTTAACTGATTCCATGGTAACCTCACCTTTTAGTAGTTTTACTCAGTTTAGATAAACTAGTCAGACACCCTTGACTGCTACATCCAGAAATGAATCGCAGTTTGGAAAGAGAAGAAAAATGAATGTTATATAGATGATAAAAAGAAATGAAAATGAATGAAAACATCCAGTAAGCTATTCAGACCAAGAGATCATAAATGTTCCAAAATGATAGCTAGCAAAAAAATGACAATGAAAATATTCAAAGCATTAGCCTTAGTATAAGAAGAAGGGCCTCGACCCGAAAGGTCACCCAGCTGCCTGTCCCACTGAGTTACTCCAGCATTTTGTGTCTGTCTTCGGATTAAACCAGCATCTGCAGTTCTTGCCGACACACAGCCTTGGTCTAAAGTTTCATTGCTCTATCTGGGACAAATGACAATAAAACACTCTTGACTAGTATAGTGAAATATAAGCATTCTCAGTGATCTAAGCTAACTGTGTACAAATGAAAACAAAGCAATGACAATGTTCATTAGCATGCATGACCGGCGGCTAAAAAAAACCCCACAGTGCTGGAGTAACTCAGTGGGTCAGGCAGCATCTGTGGAGAACATGGATAGGTGACGTTTCACAGAGTGCTGGAGTAACTCAGTGGGTCAGGCAGCATCTGTGGAGAACATGGATCAGTGACATCTTCAGACCGATTGTAGTAGGGAGAGTGGGTATAAAAACCGGAGAAATCGGGGTCGGCAACAGATGACGTTAGGCGACAAGGTTCTCTGATAGGGCGACAATAGGATGTGGAGAGGATGTTTCCACTAGCGGGAGAGTCTAGGACTAGAGGTCACAGACTCAGAATTAAAGGATGTTTATTTAGGAAGGAGAGGAGGAGAAATTTAATTAGTCAGAGGGTGGTGAATCTGTGGAATTCTTTGCCACAGAAGGCTGTGGAGGTCAAGGCAGTGGATATTTTTAAGGCAGAGATAGATAGATTCTTGATTAGTACAGGTGTCAGAGGTTATGGGGAGCCGACAGGAGAATGGGGTTAGGAGGGAGAGATAGATAGATCAGCCATGATTGAATGGTGGAATAGGCTTGATGTGCCAAATGGCCTAATTCTGCTCCTATCACATGACCTTAGTTGGATAGGGGCTGGTGTGGGCCCAAGCGGCTCACATAGTAGCGAACTGTGGAACTGGTTTAGTGGAGGGTAGCGGATAGCGGATAGGAGAGAAACAGAGAGGATGGTCTTTGTAGACGTTACCTAAAACTTGGTGAATTAATTTTGTTATATTTTACAAGGTAGTTGAGGCCAGTTCATTGGCTATATTTAAGAGGGAGTTAGATGTAGCCCTTGTGGCTAAAGGGATCAGGGGGTATGGAGAGAAGGCAGGTACAGGATACCGAGTTGGACAATCAGCCATGATCATATTGAATGGCGGTGCAGGCTCGAAGGGCCGAATGGCCTACTCCTGCACCTATTGTCTATGTTTCTATGTTTCTATGTACGACTGCTCATTCTCCCATTTCATTCCTTAGTTTCCTTACCTACCCGTCAATGGATATAGTTTCTGTCATTATACTCTATGAACGGCCTTGAATTTTCAACGTTTCTATTCAACATCCTCATGGCATTTTTATTTACTCTGCTGGGAACATTACCGGCAAGGCCAGCATTTATTGACAGCCCCCATTCGGGAAAAGTGGCATGTAGCTCTTCAAATGTCTTTTAAAAGTTGTTATAGTCCCAGCCTCAACTACCTCCTCTGGAAGCTCGTTCCATAAACCCATAAACCTTCTGTGTGAAAAAGTTGCCCCTCGGATTCCTATTAAATCTTTTCCCCTTCACCTTAAACCTATGTTCTCTGGTTCTTGATTCCCCTACTCTGGGCAGAAGACTCTGTGCATAAACTCTATGTATTAAATCTTCCTATTAAATCTTTACCACCTCTTGCCTTAAATATTAAATCCTTCCCTTGTCACCTTATCACTGTTTCCTACAAACCTTCTCATCTGATCAAATAATATATGGAAAAATAGTCTTCATTTTAAATGAAAACATCAGGTCCAATGTATCTGATACAAGGTAGACACAAAATGCTGGAGTAACTCAGCGGGACAGGCAGCATCTCTGGAGAGAAACATTGGGTGACCTTTCGGGTCGAGAACCTTCTTCAGACTGTCAGGGGAGGGGGCAGGACAAAGATAGAATGTAGTTAGAGACAGTCAAACTGGTGGGAGAACTGGGAAGGGGGAGGGGATGGAGAGAGAGGGAAAGCAAGGGCTATCTGAAGTTAGAGAAGTCAATGTTCATACCACTGGGGTGTAAACTATCCAAGTGATATATGAGGTGCTGTTCCTCCAATTTGCGCTGGGCCTCACTCTGACAATGGAGGAGGCCCAGGACAGAAAGGTCAGATTGGGAATGGGAGGGGGAGTTGAAGTGCTGAGCCACCGGGAGATCAAGTAGGTTAAGACGGACTGAGCGGAGGTGTTCAGTGAAACGATCGCCGAGCCTGCGCTTGGTCTCGCCGATGTAGAGAAGTTGACACCTGGAACAGCGGATACAGTAGATGAGGTTGGAGGAGGTGCAAGTGAACCTCTGCCTCACCTGGAAAGACTGTTTGGGTCCTTGGATGGAGTCGAGGGGGGAGGTAAAGGGACAGGTGTTGCATCTCCTGCGGTTGCAGGGGAAAGTACCTGGGGAGGGAGTGGTTTGGATGGGAAGGGACGAGTTGACCAGGGAGTTTCGGAGAGAACGGTTTACGTGTAAAGCAGAAAGGGGTGGAGATGGGAAGATGTGGCCAGTGGTGGGATCCAGTTAGAATTGTACTGATACAATGATGGAAATGTATATAAAGTAAATGTCAGATACAAGATAATGTAACATCTGAAAGATCTCTAATAATACCCCTAAAGCCTCTCCATAACACCTGGAAAAGATATTCCTTCATGATGGCTCCATTTATATGACAGGAATTAGACACAAAATGCTGGAATAACTCAGCGGGACAGGCAGCATCTCTGGAGAGAAGGAATGGGTGACGTTTCAGGTAGAGACCCTTCTTCAGACCCGAAATGTCATCCATTCATTCTCTCCAGAGATGCTGCCTGTCTCACTGAGTTACTCCAGCATTCTGTGTTTATCTTTGGTTTAAACCAGCATCTGCAGTTCCTTCCTACACATATATATATGTGACAGAAAACATGACCTTGACTCAGAAATTAAAACACTGGGCACAAAGGAGATCAAAATGAAGTCTAAAGTAGGAGCTTAGTTTTGTGATGTTTCAACTAGCCAACGCAGTATTTGTTTGACCATCTGGGAGAGCTTTTACTCCTTAATCCCGTTGCACCAGCTGTCAATGAAAACGTGTTTATCCATTGAGCAGCTTATTTTGATTTGCAAAGGGCTTTTACGGCACGATTAAAAGCATTTTTAAATTACTCAATTGCTGCTGATTGATTATGTCTCTATCACGTGGACTGTTCTGTAAAGGTACGCCCACTCCATTTGATACAAATACATCGATAGATGCTCCTGAACATCATGTGATGTAACCTGGGGTCATTGGGTGTTTCGGGTCTTTCAACATCAGACACCCTCACCCAGGCGACCCAGTCGTGGTTGATCAGACCACGACTTGTGTTCAGGTGGCATTCGCTCCTCCCCATGCAAGAGCGGAACTCGCTATCAAAACATGGAGGGGACGGGGGACACAATTGTTTGGCGGCCACGCGCGCATGCGCAAACTCACACACACTCACACACACACACGAGGCTTCGGAGGCTCAATCCAGCGCTAAATGCAGCTCAACTCTGCCTGTCTTGCCGGGTTAACTACAGCCCTGTCTGGACTGACGTGACACCAGCGCTGCTTCTCCACGCTGGCCATATTTCCCGCAAGCCCAGGAAGGGTTGTAGGCTCACCTGGCGGGACAGGCAGAGTTAGCTGGGTTTAGCGCTGTTTCTCTGTGCTGGCCCGTCTGATTCCCGACCAAAGATCCTATAGCGGAGGAGCTTTGCTGCCGACCTCTCTGGCCACCCGCGGGGGGGGGGGGGGGATACTCAGGAGGGGACAGGACAGCGCTGGAGAGCCGGCCGGGATCGATCCTGGCTGCGGATGTGGCGCAGGTCTGTGCCACGTCTCCCTCCTCCAAGCACCGCACTCTATCCTCAGGCCCACCCCCCTCCCCCCACTCCTCCCTCCTCCAATCATCGCGCTGAATTATCATGTCCTGCCCACATTGCCTGCTGACCGACGTCTCGCTCGTCCAATCGGCGCCCTCGATCTTCAGTCCCACCCCCAATCTCGCAGAAAGCGGAGATTTCACCGGGTTTTAAAATCCGGGATTACAAAAACATGGGGTGGATGTCCCCCACCTCTCAAAACATGGGGGGGACGTGTCCGCTCTGGCCCCCCCCCCCCCGGGTTTTCCGCCCCTGTCCCCATGGACCTCCTCTCCTGATCCAGAGCCATCTCGAGGCCTTCTCCGCTGCCTCTGTGGTGTTCTTGATGGCTCTTCTCCTTGCCACTCCGTTGATGCCCAGTGCACTCAAGGCTTTGTAGAGTGATTGCCCTGCAAAACCTCTGCAGCCAACCTCGATGGACATACACCTTGCCTTCCAGCCCTGCTTGCAGCAGTCTATGACCAGTTCTTCATATTTGGCCATCTTCCTCTCGTGGGCCTCCTCCAGACGGTCCTCCCACGGCACTGTCAGTTCCAACAAGACGATGTTTTTGGTTGCCTCTGAGACCAGGAGGATATCTGGCCTCAGGGTGGTCGTGGCAATGTGCCGTGGGAACTTCAGCTGTTTCACCAGGTCTACGGAAAGCTGCCAGTCCTGCACAGTCGCCAGGATTCCTGATGGATTCCTGGCTGCTGTGGTTCTTGGCAGCTGCACTCCGGCCTTCACGAAGGTGATCATCTGGGTGGTGGGGCATTCTCGTCTACAGCTGCTGATTCCCATGCTGATGGCTTCTGCAATGGGTTTAAGAACCTGGTCGTGACGCCATGTGTACCGGCCCTGCCCAAGGCCTTTGGGCAACAGCTCAGGATGTGTTCCAACGTCCCCTTGCCTGAGCATTGCGGGCAATCTGGAGATTCCGCTTTGCCCCAGATGAAGAGGTTCGATGGGCTGGGCAGGACATCATACACTGCCTGGACCAGGAACTTGATGCGCTGTGGTTCAACCTGCCAGAGCTCAGTCCATGTGACTATTCGGTCCATGGCCTGCTCCCGCCTTGTCCAGGCTCCCTGCTGCCTCAATCCAACTGCTCTGGTACACCTCTCCTCCTCCACCACTGCCCTCACTTCCTCCTGGACCAGCCTGCTCCTCTCCTTCCCCTAGGCCTTGTCAAACTGGAGAGTTGGGAAGCTTCCCAGACCAGCTCTTCCCCGAGTCACTGCTCCCACCAGCAGGCACGGAACTCGCTATCAAAATATGGAGGGGACCGGGGGACAGGGGGCACACAATCCTTTGGCGGCTACACGCGCATGCGCACACTCACACATACGCGCGAGGCTTCGGAGGCTCAATCCAGCGCTTTACTTTGCCTGTCTCGCCGGGTTAACCTACAAGCCCTGCCTGGACTGACGGGACACCAGCGCTGCTTCTCCACGCTGCCCATATTTCCCGCAAGTCCAGGAAGGACTGTAGGCTCACCTGGCGGGACAGGCAGAGTTGAGCTGGGTTTAGTGCTGGCTGTGGGCCTGGGGGCACCACGCCCGTCTGACTCCCGACCTCTCTGGCCACCCGTGGGGGGGCGGGGGGGCACTCGGGTGGGGACGGGACAGTGCCGGAGAGCCGGCCGGGATCGATCCTGGCTGCGGATGAAGCGCAGGTCTGTGCCACATCTCCCTCCTCCAATCACCACACTCTATCCTCAGTTCCACCCCCCCCCCCACTTCTCCCTCCTCCAATCATCGCGCTGAATCATCATGTCCCGCCCCCATTGCCTGCTGACCAACGTCTCTCTCGTCCAATCGGCGCCCTCGATCAACAGTCCCACCCCCACTGTCTCGCGGAAAGCGGAGATTTCACCGGGTTTTAAAATCCGGATTACAAAACCTTGGGGGGGATGTCCCCCACCTCTCAAAACATGGCCCCTCTGGCCCCCCCGGATTTCCCGCCCCTGCCCACCAGGACTCTGTGGCGTATCCAGGACTCCGCTTGCAGCACGGCTTCGCCTGCTCTCCACTTCCTCCCAGTTTTCACCTCCACTCCTGCCTGAGCCACCTTGGGGTCGCTGGAGTCCCTGTACATCATCACCTCTCTGGCCCGAGTCACCTTGAACTCCTCCTCCAGGGACTTCAGGGGCAGCTGGAGCTTGGTGTTATTTCCGTAAAGGGCGATGCTGCTAAGGCTCCTGGGCAGTCCCAGCCACCTCCTGAGAAAGCTGCTGACTTTCCTCTCCAATCTCTCTACGATGGAGATTGGGACTTCGTAGACAAGCAGTGGCCAGAGTATCCTTGGCAGGATACCATGCTGGTAAATCCATGCCTTGAACTTGCCGGGAAGCCCCGACCGGTCCACCGCTCTCAACCAACTCTCCAGCTCCTGACCGGTTGCCTGGACAGATGCTGAATCCTTCAGGCTGCAGTTAAACACCTTGCGATGGCAATCTTAAAAACAAGTTCTTCTGAACTAAAAAAAAGAATTCCTAGAAACCTCTTCTGCGGTATTTTGGTTGGCATCGACATGTTGGGCCGAAGGACCTGATTCATAGAAACGTAGAAAATAGGTGCAGGAGTAGGCCATTCGGCCCTTCGAGCCTGCACCGTCATTCAATATGATCATTCCATGCTGAGTGACCATAACAATTCTGACAGTTTCTTCCCATCTGTTACCAGGCAACCATCCTATCACCAACTAGAGAGCGGTCCTGACCTCCCATCTACCCCATTAGTGACCTTTGAACGATCATTAATTGGATTTTATAGGACTTTTATCTTGCAATCAACGTTTTTCCCAGCTTAATTTTCATCGTGAATAGGGAGGCACAGCGGTAGAGTTACTGCCTCACAGCGCCAGAGACCCGGGTTCGATCCTGACTACAGCTGCTGTCTGTACACAGTTTGTACGTTCTACCTGTTCCTTTTCTCCGAGACCTTAAGTTTACTCCCACACTCCAAAGACGCACAGGTTTGTAGGTTAATTGGCTTGTTAAAAATTTGTAAATTATCCCTAGTGTGTGTAGGGTAGTGTTAATGTGCGGTGATCGCTGGTCGGTGCGGGCTCGGTGGGCCGAAGGCCCTGTTTCCACGCTGTATCTCTAAACTAAACTATCTATAGTCTTTTCGCTGACTGGATAGCATGCAACAAAAAGCCTGGTACATGTAACAATAATAATAAACTGATCATCTAAAATAATTTTAAGTTCATTATTCAATAAGGAAATTAAAAGCTGACAATTGTTACAAATATTTTTTTTTGTTTCAAGAAATAAATCAATTTTCAAGTATTTACTAAATTTACTAAAACAAAATTCTGTAGTCAGAATCGATGGAGGCATATTCAAGTCTTAGCCGTGGCATAGACATGTTCTGATCATGTTTGCAGCATACTTCAGTTGGAGCTATTCAATCGTAGACCAGAATTAATCTAAAATACATTAATGTTAAACCCAATCCCCACATTTATCGAGGCTGTGAATTTGTCATGGGTTGTAAGATTTTAGATTTTAGATACAGCGTGGAAACAGGCCCTTCGGTCCACTGAGCCCGTACCGACCAGCGATCCCTGCACGCTAGCACTATCCTACACACACACTTGGGACAATGTTATAATTTTACTGAAGCCAAACCTCTACAATTTTGGAGTTTTGGGGGAAACCAGGACACCCAGAGAGAACCCACATGGTCACAGGGAGAACGTACAAACTCTGTACACACACCTGCAGTCAGGATCGAACCTGGCACCCTGGCGCTGTAAGGCAGCAACTCTATTGCTGCGCCACTGTGCCGGCCTTCATTTTCTCAAGGTTTATCTATGTACTTGGTAACCTTGAAAAGACTTAAGTCTCAGTTTTCTTGCAAAACACCTGATACATTGACGTGGAAAAATAGTTTCTGCTCGTCTCGAATCACCGCCTGATTTCACTGATGTGAGATTAGTTAGGAAGAGAAAATATCATTTGGTTTACCACGAGAGGAATGGCTGGCTGGAGAGAACATACAGTCCAAATCAGAGAGCAGCACCTTACAAAGAGGCTTCTCAACTTCTAATAATTCTACTAGATCCTTTTACAAGATAAAACCGTTGGATGAATCCAAGAACATTGCTGAGGCCACATTTAGAGTATTGTGTTCAGTTCTGGCCACCATGTTATAGGAAGGATGTTGTCAACCTGGAAAGGGCGCAGAGAAGATTTACAAGGATGTTGCCAGGACTAGAGGGTGTGAGCTATAGGGAGAGGTTGTGTAGGCTGGAACTCTATTCCTTGGAGCGCAGGAGGATGAGGGGTGATCTAATAGAGATCACGAGAGGAATAGATCGGGTAGGTGCACAGTCTCTTGCTCAGAGTAGGTGAATCGAAGACCAGAGGACATAGGTTTAAGGTGAAGGGGAAAAGTTTTAATAGGAATTTGAGGGATACATTTTTCACACAAAGGGTGGTGGGTAGGTAGAAAACGTAAGATGTTTAAGACTTACTGGGTATTACAGGGGACATGATGAATATTATGAATGGCACCTGCTGCAGTCTGGGTTCAGGGTGAGCCATACCTTTTGGTAGCTGTAGATATATCCTTCCTGGTTCCGGTTGGAGATGGCAGTGAGCCGCTCGGTTTCTTTGGTAGAATAGTTCCATTGTTAATTGTGGGTCGTAGTGGCAGTGCTGGCACTAAGGGTCTCGCTGCAAAGCAAGCAGACAACACATCACTACCACCTGCGTCGTTAGAGCACATATGAATAATGTCTCTTATATCAACAATGCACTGATTGCAGCCAAACGGAACAGTGACATTCTTACTTGCAGCAGCATAACAGGTCTGTAAACCTAGCCCTCAATGGAAAATATAATCATCAACAGCAAAAGAGCTCAATAAATTAGTGTCGAACAAAATAGTGGTGTCGAACAAAACTAAAGCCCAAAGTCTGTCGGAAGGAACTGCAAATGTTGGTTTACACTGAAGATAGACACAAAATGCTGGAGTAACTGAACGGGTCAGGCAGCATCTCTGGACATAAGGAATAGATGATATTTTGGGTCGAAACTTTCTTCAGACTGAGAGTCAAGGGAGGGGGAAACTAGAGGTATGAAAAGGTACAGTACAAGTCAAAGCCAGCACAGACAGCCAGAGAGCCCACAATGGTCCATTGTTGGCTGTGGTGGAGGTGATAATGAGGGGATATGAACAGTAAAACAAGCAGGACCATGAGCATGGGGGAGGAACGGAGAGAGAGGGAATGCAAGGGTTACTTGAAATGAGTGAAATCAATGGACCAATACAATACAATACAATACCATTTATTGTCATTTGAGCCTCTAGGGCTCAAACGAAATTCCGTTTCCACAGCCATACAAACAAAGACAATTTCCTACAGACATACACACAATTTAGTTCACACAAACATCCATCACAGTGAACCTACTGTGATGGAAGGCAAAGTCTTTTCTCTCCCCTGTTCTCCATTTCTCTCCCAATGTCCAAGCTCCAGGCGGGCGATGCTAAGTCCCACGGCCATTTTAGGCCGTGCCGGGCGATTTACGGCCCCGCTCCCGGTCTAAAAGTCACAATGTTGGAGCCCCCGGCGGGCGCTGTAATGTCCCACAGGCCATGAAGCCGTGCCGGGCGATGTACGTCCCCGCTCCAGGTCGTTCCAACCCCGCGACACGGGCTGGAGAAGTCGCGTTGCGGGAGCTCCGGGAAGCGGTCTCTCTCTCCCCCCGGACCCGCGAGCTCCCGATGTCCCGGTCCACCGGACCTGCGGTTGCATTGCTGGAGCCTCCGAGCCCCAGGAGTCGAGTCGCAGCAGCGAGTCACCACCGCTCCCCACGCTCCGAAGCCGGCCAGCCCCAAGATGGTGAGTAGTCCGCAGCTCCGCAGTCTCCCGAGCCCCCGGGTCGTTCAGGTTGGAGGCCGCTCCACGGTGCTAGGCCCCAACGACAACGGAGACCCAACAGGGAAAAGGTCGGGTCTCCCGGACAGGGAAGAGATTTTAAACAGTTTCCCCCCCCCCCCCCGCCCCCCACATATACACATTTAAAACCAGTATTAAAAAAACACCAACACTACATTTAACTAGAAAAAATAAAAAAAAGACAGACAGGCTGTAGGGGGCGCTGCAACGGGTGAGTCGCGCCGCCACGCCATGACCAGACGCGGGCAGGTGGGACGAGTGTAGCTGGGACATTGTTGGCCGGTGTGGGAAAGTTGGACTGAAGGGCCTGTTTCCACACTGTATCACTCCATGACTAATATTCATACCGTTGGGTTATAAGCTGCCCAAGTGAACAAAAAGTGAGACAGGGTATGCTGATGGGTTTAAATGAATAACACATTAAAAAATAAACCACATATAACATATAACAATTACAGCACGGAAACAGGCCATCTCGGCCCTACAAGTCCGTGCCGAACAACTTTTTTCCCTTAGTCCCACCTGCCTGCACTCATACCATAACCCTCCATTCCCTTCTCATCCATATGCCTATCCAATTTATTTTTAAATGATACCATCGAACCTGCCTCCACCACTTCCACTGGAAGCTCATTCCACACCGCTACCACTCTCTGAGTAAAGAAGTTCCCCCTCATGTTACCCCTAAACTTCTGTCCCTTAATTCTGAAGTCATGTCCTCTTGTTTGAATCTTCCCTATTCTCAAAGGGAAAAGCTTGATCACATCAACTCTGTCTATCCCTCTCATCATTTTAAAGACCTCTATCAAGTCCCCCCTTAACCTTCTGCGCTCCAGAGAATAAAGACCTAACTTATTCAACCTATCTCTGTAACTTAGTTGCTGAAACCCAGGCAACATTCTAGTAAATCTCCTCTGTACTCTCTCTATTTTGTTGACATCCTTCCTATAATTGGGCGACCAAAATTGTACACCACACTCCAGGTTTGGTCTCACCAATGCCTTGTACAATTTTAACATTACGTCCCAGCTTCTATACTCAATGCTCTGATTTATAAAGGCTAGCATACCAAAAGCTTTCTTTACCACCCTATCTATATGAGATTCCACCTTCAAGGAACTATGCACATCAGAGCCATGATGTGCTAAATGATTGTTGCCAGGCCACAAATTCTCTGCAAAACTGTTAAGACAATCACAATGTTGTCTCATTTTTTACTTCAGCCCCATCAGCCCAGGGAAAATAATGGCAACGTATCTAGATCTTTTCCAATGGCTTCCAGGATTTCTGTCTTACTAATTCCATGTCATTTTCCACTACAATCATTGAGGTCCCTACAGTTACCCAATCTGAATAAGTGTTGGAATTACAATGTGTGCAGCAGAAAACGACAATTAAAATATATCCAGAGTGAAGTCAGAGTCAGGTGGATTCGTTCGGGTGAGAAGGTTGTATCTGTACAGTTCATTCTCCCAAAACTCTGCCAAACAGCAATTCTAACCTGTGGAAACAAGGAACTGCAGATGCTGGTTTACACAAAAAAAGGGACGGAGTGCTGGAGTAACTCAGTGGGTCAGGCAGCATCTGTGGAGAACATGGATAGGTGACGTTTCACAGAGTGCTGGAGTAACTCAGCGGGTCAGGCAGCATCTGTGGAGAACATGGATAGGTGACGTTTCACAGAGTGCTGGAGTAACTCAGCGGGTCAGGCAGCATCTGTGGAGAACATGGATAGGTGATGTTTCACAGAGTGCTGGAGTAACTCAGCGGGTCAGGCAGCATCTGTGGAGAACATGGATAGGTGACGTGGGTCGGGACAGGTCCCTGGTAAGGAAGGACAGAGGAGTAAACTTCGAACATTGCCTCATTTATGAACATCAGTCTAAACAGAAACCTCAACTCTGGAACTAACACTAAACAAAATGCAATTTTAGATCTTTGTGTTCCAGCTATACACAAAGGACAGTTAAAACGAATTTTATATGCCAGATTAAACACATTGCCTTCTCTTAGACTATTTGCAATAATCGTGAAGTTAAAATTCTGCCACTTATTGAGATTTTAGAAAAGCTTTAATTTAATAAAACTAAAGTAATGCAGTGACATATTCCTATAAGGATTTTCAAGATTATGATTTGTCGTGCCTATTCTGTGTATTCTATGAATATTTTTAGAAACGAGGAACTGTAGATTTACAAAAAAAGACACAGAGTGCTGGAGTAACTCAGCGGGTCAGGCAGCATCTCAGGAGAACATGGATAAGCGCCTTTATGGGTCAAGACCCTTTTTTGGTCTAATAGGTGACTTTCTCGGTCGGGACACTTCTTCAGATTTGAAAGGTGACAATTTGGGTTTGGGCCCTTCTTCAGACGGGCCTAACTTATTTCAGACAATTTCAGACTGTTTCAGACAACGTATTCAGACAAGTCTAACGTATCAGGAGCTTGATGGCCATGATGCGAAGGCCCAAACGCCGCCGGCTACGGGAGTAAGATCGTCCCGTCAACGGAAGGCTCGAGGCCCTCGACCGCGGGGGAACACAGAAGGGAAAGGATTGAACGTTTTTTCACCTTCCACCACAGTGAGGAATGTGGAGGAGTCACTGTGGTGGATGTTTATGTTAAAATGTATTTTGTGTGTTCTGTTGCTTTTTATTGGTATGACTGTACGGCAAATCAAATTCCTCGTATGTTGCAAAACATACTTGGCTAATAAAGTATGATTATGATTCTGATGATTATTAAATATTAACCTTTGGGAAAATGATTCCTGTAATAATTGAAAAGGGTGACCACAAATATCTCTGCCGTGCAATGGTTTCACATCTTATTTTCTTTGTGGTGCTTCACATCGTAGGCAGGAGCAAACGGGTTTGCAAACCCTTGACTTTCTGCCTTATCGAGCACAGGAATTAAAACTCCGTCACGACAGCCTGTGGTGGCTTTTCCATTCACCCACGGCCAGTTTCATTCACTCAGCATCAGATCAACATGTGCGTTTTCAAAGCTGATGGATAGTGAAAGGCCTGGATAGAGTGGATGTGGAGAGGATGTTTCCACTAGTGGGAGAGTCTAGGACCAGGGGGCACAGCCTCAGAATTACAGGACGTTCCTTTAGGAAGGAGATGAGGAGGAATTTCTTTAGTCAGAGGTTAGTGAATCTGTGGGATTCATTGCCACAGAAGGCTGTGGAGGGTAAGACAATTGATATATTTAAGGCAGAGATAGATAGATTCTTGATTATAGACAATAGGTGCAGGAGTTGGCCATTCGGCCCTTCGAGCCTGCACTGCCATCCAATATGATCATGGCTGATCATCCAACTCAGTATCCTGTACCTGCCTTCTCTCCATACCCCCTGATCCCTTTAGCCACAAAGGCCACATCTAACTCCCTCTTAAATATAGCCAATGAACTGGCCTCAACTACATTCTGTGGCAGAGAGTTCCAGAGATTCACCACTCACTGGGTGAACATTTTTTTTCTCATTTTGGACCTAAAATTGTTTTTCACATCTCGGTCCTAAAAGATTTCCCCCTTATCCTTAAACTGTGACCCCTTGTTCTGGCCTTCCCCAACATCGGGAACAATCTTCCTGCATCTAGCCTGTCCAACCCCTTATGAATTTTGTAAGTTTCTATAAGATCCCCCCTCAATCTTCTAAATTCTAGCGAGTACGGGATTAGTACGGGTGTCAGGAATTATGGGGAGAAGGCAGGAGAATGGGGTTAGGAGAGAGTGATAGATCAGCCATGATTGAATGGTGGAGTAGACTTGAGGGGCCGAATGGCCAAATTCTGCTCCTATCACATATGACTTTTCTTGAGCACGCACTGGAGTTACACAGCAGAGAAAGCAGCCTTGCCGATGAGCAGCAACTGCAGCCCAGGAGCCCGCTCTGCCCAATACATCGCTGTTATTTTACCTGTATAGAGCCCGCAAGCAAGCAACAATGCATGTGGTGAGTGGTCTTCAATCTTCATCAGCAAAGCTCAGTCATTGCACTATACGACCAACATTGTCACTACTAACTTTCCAAATAAAGTTTTACATTTGTTAAAAGCTATGTACAAACAGGACACATGAGGGCATTATCAATGCTATCCCTCCTCAGGTACTGTATTTTGCAGAGTAGAGAAACTCTGTTCAATTTTAATTTAAAGTTCACATTTTTAATTTGAAGTTCCTAAAATTTTAAAGTTTCTTAATTTCCAAGGCTTTAAAACCCTCTTCCTCCCCCCTAACCTCCCCCCATTCCTCCTCTCTCCGGCCCCACCTATTTCTCCCCTCTCCCTCCTCTTCCACCTCCATTCATTCCTCTAGCTTCACAATTTGCACCACTTGTCTCACACCTTCTGTCTTTTCATCTCTGGCCTCCGTCCAACCATCTGTCTATCAAATAAAAAAACATCCTCACCTGTATTCACCGGAATCAAGGGATATGGGGAAAAAGCAGGAACGGGGTACTGTACTGGTTTTGGATGACCAGCCATGATCATATTGAATGGCGGTGTTGGCTCGAGGGGCCGAATGGCCTACTCCTGCACCTATTTTCTATGCTGCCTGCCAGGCTTTGTCCTGCCCCACCTCTCTTCCAGCTTTCTACCCCCCACCGCCCAAACACAATCAGTCTGAAGAAGGGTCCCGACCCGAAGCATCACTTATCTGTCTTCTACAGAGATGCAGCCTGACCATCTGAGTTCCTCCAGCACCTTGTGTCTTTTTTTTCTAAATTGCTGCTGGGTGCTGTCTGTATGGAGTTTGCACGTTCTCCCTGGCTGTGACTCTGTGGGTTTCCTTCAGATGCTCCGATTTCCTCCCACATTCCAAAGATGTACAGGTTTGTTGGCTTCGGTAAGTTGTAGAATTGTCTCTAGTGTGTGGGCTAGTGTGCGGGGTGATCGCTGGTGGTCACGGACTCAGTGGGCTGAAGGGCCTGTTTCCGTGCTGTGTCTCTAAAGCCCAAAACATCTGCAGTTCCTTGTATACCCATGTCAATCTTATCGTTCAAATCAAAAAAATTATATGCTTATGAAAATGTAGTCACCTTAAGAGCAGCATTTTAAAATATACATCCTTACATGCAATCCGTCATCTTTAATTCACTTGATAGCTGCTGGGATTTTAATGTATTTAAAGCCACTAACACAGTTGCAGGCATCTTCCACATACTTGCACAATGTATGTTGTTCTTTGGGGAGCTTGTTTCACATGGAATTGAAGGGAGCCTCGTTCATTCAATCACTTACCTGCGTTGCTATTTCTGCCCTGTTTATCTGCCTTTGTTCGTCTAGATGCTGCCTGATCTAAAGATCCATAAAGAGGAGCATTTGACAAAGAAAGACAGACGGAAAAACAAAGAAGAAGTGGAAAATAAAAGGTAAATGCGACTGAAGATCGAAAAATTCCAGAGAGAAACGTGCAATATAAATAAAAGATCAAAGAGTCACGGAACTGAAAGTAGAGCAGATATGAAAGGAAGACAGTAACATCCCAAACCATACTGTCATTTAAAAATCGCTGAATAAAGAAAGCAAACTCAAAAAGACTTCAAAATTAATCGAGGAATGGGACTCTAGTTATTTAAAAAGCAGCTTTCTTCTGTCAAAATAATGTCAGCTTGAAACATTACAGTAAAAACAATTGACGCGATCAACTGATTTTAGTTTAGTTTAGTTTAGAGATACAGCGCGGAAATAGGCCCTATCGGCCCACCAAGTCCGCGCCGACCAGCGATCCCCGCACATTAACACTATCCTATATCCACTAGGGACAATCTTTACATTTACCATTAACCTACAAACCTGTACGTCTTTGGAGTGTGGGAGGAAACCGAAGATCTTGGAGAAAACCCACGCAGGTCACGGGGAGAACGTACAAACTCCGTACAGACAGCACCCATAGTCGGGATCGAACCCGGGTCTCTGGCGCTGCATTCGCTGTAAGGCAGCAACTCTACCGCTGCACCACAGTGAGAATGTTTCACATCTTTGCGAAAACTACTGCTGCTATAAACTTATTTATACTAACATATTACCTGATGAGAGAAAACTAAATTCACTCACTCATGAGAATAACCCCGGCAAGGAAGCACAAGGCGTGAACTTCAAACATTGCCTCATTTATGAGCTTCAGTTGAAAGAAAAATCTGAACTTTGGAACCAACAGCCAACAAAATGCAATTTTAGATCTCGGTGTTCCAGCTATACATAAAGAACAGCTAAAAATAATTTTACATGCCAGATTAAACACATTGCATTCTATTAAACAATAATCGTAAAATAACGATTCTGCCACTTTTATTGAGATTTTTTAAACGCTTTAATTAATAAAACTGAAATGCAGTAACATATTCCTATAAGGATTTTCAAGATTATGATTTGTTGTGCCTATTCTGTGTATTCTATGAATATTTTTAGAAGCGAGGAACTGTAGATGATGGTTTACATAACAAAGACACAGAGTGCTGGAGTAACTCAGCGGGTCAGGCAGCATCTGTGGAGAACATGGATAGTCTGAAGAAGGGTCCGAGCAAAAACATTGCTATCCATGTTCTCCAGTGATGCTGCCTGATCCGCTGAGTTACTCCAGCACTCTGTGAAACGTCACCTATCCATGTTCTCCACAGATGCTGCCTGACCCGCTGAGTTACATAGAAACATAGAAGCTAGGTGCAGGAGGAGGCCATTCGGCCCTTCGAGCCAGCACCACCATTCATTGTGATCATGGCTGATCATCCCCAATCAATAACCCGTGCCTGCCTTCTCCCCATATCCCTTGACTCCACTAGCCCCTAGAGCTCTATCTAACTCTTTCTTAAATCCATCCAGTGACTTGGCCTCCACTGCCCTCTGTGGCAGGGAATTCCACAAATTCACAGCTCTCTGGGTGAAAAAGTTTTTTCTCACCTCAGTCTTAAATGGCTTCCCCTTTATTCTAAGACTGTGGCCCCTGGTTCTGGACTCCAGCACTCTGTGAAACGTCACCTATCCATGTTCTCCACAGATGCTGCCTGGCCTGCTGAGTTACTCCAGCACTCTGTGAAACGTCACCTATCCATGTTCTCCACAGATGCTGCCTGACCCGCTGAGTTACTCCAGCACTCTGTGAAACGTCACCTATCCATGTTCTCCACAGATGCTGCCTGACCCGCTGAGTTACTCCAGCACTCTGTGAAACGTCACCTATCCATGTTCTCCACAGATGCTGCCTGACCCGCTGAGTTACTCCAGCACTCTGTGAAACGTCACCTATCCATGTTCTCCACAGATGCTGCCTGACCCGCTGAGTTACTCCAGCACTTTGTGTCTTTTCTCTATGAATATCCTTGTGTTTTCGGTGCAGTAAAGGATACAGATTTGAGCTTATAACGGATAGTTCTGCCTGAATTTATAAGTTGAGAGATGTTTGCATTACACAACAATTAAGTTTTTGATATCATGAATATTGGTGTGAAATGCAAATCCAAAGCAGTTTTGGTAAATAACATCAATCCTGATTTGCACCATTTTGAATTGTGGGCATAATGTTTTACATTTCATTGTGCCAGAATTTTACTTGGCTTTTTTTTAAAAAAAGCTCTTTCTACATTTTCTTTTGCTCTAACTACTAATTTAAAGCACTGACTGATAGCATGCACCAAAAAAGCTGTACCTTGGTACATGTGACAATAATATACTAAACTAAAACAAACTGCTGCCTCATCAGCTTAGTTACTCCAGCACTTTTAGTCCTTTTTTTGTAAATCAGCATCTAATGTTCATAAATTTATGTGATGGGAGCAGAATTAGGCCATTTGGCGCATCAAGTCTACTCCGCCATCCAGTTATGATCTATCTCTCCCTCCTAACCCCATTCTCCTGCCTTTTCCCCATAACCTCTGACACCTGTACTAATCCAGAATCTATCTATCTCTACCTAAAAAATATCCATCGACTTGGCCTCCACAGCCTTCTGTGGCAAAGAATTCCACAGATTCACCACCCTCTGACTAAAGAAATCCATCCTCATCTCCTTCCTAAAGCACCGCCCTTTAATTCTGATCTATGGCCTCTGGTCCTAGACTCTCCCACAAGTGGAAACATCCCCTCCACATCCACTCTATCCAAGCCTTTCACTATTCGGTAAGTTTCAATGAGGTCCCCCCCATCCTTCTAAACTCCAGTGAGTACAGGCCCAGTGCAGTCAAACGCTCATCATATGTTAACCCAATCATTGCAAGGATCAATTTTGTAAACCTCCTCAGGACCCTCACCAGATCCAGCACATCCTCAAAATCCTTCCTCAAAACTGCTCACAATACTCCAAATGCCATCTGACTAGCGCCTTATAGAGCCTCAACATTACATCCCAGTTTTTGTATTCTAGTTGTCTTGAAATAAATGCTAAATAAATGTTGTTTTCCTTCCTAGCTACCGATTGAAACTTTATGGGAATCCTGCACCAGCTCCCCCAAATTCCTTTGGGCCTCTGATTTCTGGATTCTCTCCCCTTATTTCTACAATATTATTTAGTTTAGTTTCTTATTGTCACGTGTACTGAGACAGGCACGGAAATCGCTATCAAAATATGGAGGGGACCGGGGGACGGGGGACACAATTTCTTGACGGCCGCGCGCGCGCGCATGCGCACACTCACATACACACACACGCGAGGCTTCGGAGGCTCAATCCAGCGCTAAATGCAGCTCAACTCTGCCTGTCTTGCAGTCGCCGGGTTAACTTACATCCCTGCCTGGACTGACGGGACACCGGCGCTGCTTCTCCGCGCTGGCTGTAAACCTGGGCCATATTTCCCGCAAGTCCAGGGAGGGCTGTAGGTTAACCTGGCGGGACAGGCAGAGTTGAGCTGAGTTTAGCGCTGCTTCTCTGCGCTGGCTGTGGGCCTGGGGGCACCACGCCCGTCTGACTCCCGACGTCTCTGGCCACCCCCGGGTGGGGACGGGGCAGCGCCGAGAGCCGGCCGGGATCGATCCTGGCTGCGGATGAGGCGCAGGTCTGTGCCACGTCTCGTCTCCTCCAATCACCGCGCTGAATCATCATGTCCCGCCCCCATTGCCTGTTGACCGACGTCTCCCTCGGCCAATCGGCTCCCTCGATCATCAGTCCCAACCCCACTGTCTCGCGGAAAGTGGAGATTTCACTGGGTTTTAAAATCCAGGATTACAAAAAATGGGGGGGATGTCCCCCACCTCTCAAAACAGAGGGGGTACGTGTCCCACCTGCCCCCCCCTGGGATTTCCGCCCCTGCCGAGGTAGAGTGAAAAGCTTTTATTTGCGTGCAGTCAAAAATACTTTATTTTATCCAGTCGAAAAGACTACACATGATTACAATCATGCCGTCCACAGTGTACAGATACAGGATACAACATTCCAATAAGTTTATTTTATTGCAATGTTCCTCTGCATTGGGAAGATATCGCGTATTAAATCATTTTATTTGCAGAATCAGAATCGTATTAGTGCACAAAAGAAATATTCTACGTTTTGGTAACTTTTTTATATGTCTGAGTTTTTTAATTTATTGTTGGAAAATAAAGTAATCATAAAATGAGCAATAAATAGAAAAGATAGACACAAAATGCTGGAGTAACTCAGCGGGACAGGCAGCATCTCTGGAGAGAAGGAATGGGGGACATTTCGGGTCGAGACCCTTCTTCAGACTGAGTAAGTAAGTAAGTAAGTAAACTTTATTTATATAGCGCATTTTAAGACAATTTGCATTGACCCCAAAGCGCTTCACATAATTTAAATAATAATAAGTTCCATAGAAAAAGGTTTTTAAAAAAACTGAGAGTCAGGGGAGAGGGAGACACAGAGATATGAAAGGCTCTGGTGTGAAAACAAGAGATCAAAGAGGCCGAATTTTGAGGTAAATGTAGAATATGTTAGCTGGGGGAGGTGACAACAATGCATACAATCAGCAGAATGTAGACGGGGACAGTCAGACAAGTCGGAGGACAGTCTAGGACGGGGAGGGACGGAGAGAGAGGGAATGCAAGGGCTACTTGAAATTAGAGGGGGTGGAAGATTGTGAACTTCATGTGGTCCGCCCTGTTTCGACTAATGCAATCAACTCGACGTGCACAAACGGAAGATCAAAGAGAACAAGTTGTCCAACAACTTTAGGCTGTGCACGCCACACGAAAGAAGAAGAAGAAGAAGAAGAAGTTAGAGAAGTCAATATTCATACCGCTGGGGTGTAAACTGCCCAAGCAAAATATGAGGTGCTGTTCCTCCAATTTGCTCTAACAGTGGAGGAGGCCCAGGACAGAAAGGTCAGTGTGGGAATGGGAGGGGGAGTTAAAGTGTTTAGCAACTGGGAGAAATAAACAGGGCCTGTAAGACCTTTAAAGAATTAATTTTCTCATTACTCTCAAAACGGAGTCATGTCAGAAACATCCATTTTCCCTATGTCTAGTCGCTGAATGTTCTTGAGTCTCTGGATGTTTGTGTACTGATGTACTGAAGACCAAGCTCTCAGATGCCTGTATGTATCCAAATCTGGTATCGGTACAGAGGCAACTTCTAAATCGGTGAACTTGGGTTTTGGGATCATATGGGCTGTGATGGTGTCCAATTCTGTCAGAGAGCTGGATAAATATATCTGACTGCATCGAAATGTAACTCCACAAATAAGATCACCTCTAAATGTTCTTTACAGTTGGCTGAAGATGTCATAGCCCAGCCTCGTAGTAACTGAATGAGGACACCCAAACAGTAGATGATCATTCTACTCAGGAATGTCCCACTTCAGCAGAGTTTGTGACCAGCTCACCCACTCACTCGAGAGTTGTAACCCTTTCTGTTCTTCACTGCCACCTGGTGGTGTTTCTAGGAAGTGTGGACTGCAAGGCCATTGATTTAATTGTGGGTTCCTTATACACACACTACCTGACTTAGGCATTACTCAATGGGCAGCATGGTGGTGCAGCGGTAGAGTTGCTGCCTTACAGCGCCGGAGACCCGGGTTTGATCCTGACTACCGGTGCTGTCTGTACGGAGTTTGTACGTTCTCCCCGTGACCTGTGTGGGTTTGCTCCGACATCTTCAGTTTCCTCCCACACTCCAAAGACGTACAGGTTTGTAGATTAATTGGCTTGGTATAAGGGTAAATTGTCCCTAGTGTGTGTAGGATAGTGTTAATATGCGGGGATTGTTGGTCAGTGCGGACCCGGTGGGCCAAAGGGCCTGTTTCCGCGCTGTATCTCTAAACTAAACTAAACTATACTAAAATTAGGCGACTTGCGGAAGCTCACACTGATGTAAACAATTCAATACTCGGTCCCTAGTGTACTCTAGGCACTTTGTGATTCCCACAACACTGTATGATCACACAAGTTTACATCAGATAGAAGCCAGTAATGGCGGTGCTGCTTACCCAGAAGGCCGCACGTCTCAGAAAGTGCCCTGGTCACAGCTGGATGCCATTGAGACAGACACTGCCCTCAGTGACATTTTGTGAAGGGGATGGGGATTCTGACTTTGTAAAAATCTGAGGTATGTCAGAGTTCACGGAACGTAACCCTTACGTAAGTCGGAGGTGAGGGGTGGGGGGTGGGGGGGGTGGCTGCTGTATAGTGAACAACCTGCCAATTCTAAATATAGGAGCAAGATACTGCAGATGCTGGTTTACATAACAAAGACACAGAGTGCTGGAGTAACTCAGCGGGTCAGGCAGCAACTCTGGAGAACATGGATAGGTGACGTTTCACAGAGTGCTGGAGTAACTCAGCGGGTCAGGCAGCATCTGTGGAGAACATGGATAGGTGACGTTTCACAGAGTGCTGGAGTAACTCAGTGGGTCAGGCAGCATCTGTGGAGAACATGGATAGGTGACATTTCACAGAGTGCTGGAGTAACTCAGCGGGTCAGGCAGCATCTCTGGAGAACGTGGATAGGTGACGTTTCTGGTTGAGACCCTTCTTCAGACAGGGATAGATGACCTTTCCCGACACAAAACATCACCTATCCATGTTCTCCATGGATGCTGCCTGACCCACCGAATTACTCCAGCATTTTGTATCTGTTTTTGCCGTTTCACACCCAAGTAATTGTGGCTGGCTTTATGCAATTGAGGGGAACCAGCATAAGTGGAACCAAATCATTAGATATTTAAATTGTTCAAAAGAGTTGAGGCAAAATGGTATGTTTCCTTTTATCTACCCTTATTCTGCAGTCCTTTCTTGAGCGTACCTCCATTAAGAACTCTCTCCAAGCATCAACGCTTCAACTTGGCTTCTGGCTACGTCCATGTCAAAGGAGCAGAATTGGGACATTCGGCCCATCGAGTCTACTACGCCATTCAATCGTGGTTAATCTACATTTCCCTCTCAACCCCATTCCCCCGCCTTCTCCCCATAACCTTTGACACTTTAGCCTTGAGTCTGAAGAAGGGTCCCGAGCCGAAACATCATCTATCCATGTTCTCCTGAGCTGCTGAGTTACTCCAATACTTTGTGTCCTGTAGCCTTCCCAATCTGTGCCGTTGCCTCTCCCAAGGATGATGGGTGTATGGAACAAGCTGCCAGAGGAGGTCGTTTGGCAGGGAATTCTCTGCCTCAGAGGGCGGTGGAGGCCGGTTCTCTGGATACTTTCAAGAGAGAGCTAGATAGGGCTCTTAAAGATAACGGGGTCAGGGGATATGGGGAGAAGGCAGGAACGGGGTACTGATTGGGGATGATCAGCCATGATCACATTGAATGGCAGTGCTGGCTTGAAGGGCCGAATGGCCTACTCCTGCACCTATTGTCTATTGACCAACATTTAGGAAACATTTAGACAGGTGTATGGACAGGTTTGGGGGGATATGGACCAAGCGCGGGCAGGTGGGACGAGTGTATATGAGACACCTGGTCAGGTGTAGACAAGTTGGGCTGAACGGCCTGTTTCCACGCTGTTTCACTCCATGACTCTACATTGCAAACTGCTCCAAAGGGTCTCGACCCGAAACATCACCTATTCCTTTTCTCCAGAGATGCTGTCAGACCCGCTGAGTTACTCCAGCATTTTGTGTCTATCATCGGTTTAAACCAGCATCTGCAGTTCTTCCTACACACTCAAGGTATCCCTATTCTTCAGAGCAGAGGAGAATGTGACGTGCAGTTGCTATTATATTTTACACTAGCATGCAGGGCTGGATTAACCATTAAGCAAAATAAGCACGTGCTTAGGGCATCAAGGGAAGGGTTGCACCACACAAATGGTAAATCATTTACGGCACAAAAGAAATCACTTAAAACTTGCAATTAAAAAAAGTAGGAGAAAACTTTCAAATATAAATAAAGTGGAAGTATACAAAAATAAACATTATTTTCCATCTTACTGTTAGTTTTGTTTCATTTTGAAAAATAAAAATATATTTTATTGTTTATTATTGTTTGTATTTTGAATTACATGTATATGGGGGCACCAAAATCTTTTAAGTGCTTAGTGCTTAAGTGCTATGGGTCTTAATCCGGCCCTGCTAGCATGGGTGAAACAAAAATAACTTCTCACAGACAGAACGAACCAAAGTGGGTGCAGAGTGACCAGACTTTGGTCATTCACTGCTCTTGTTACTCCATAGCTCTGTGTTAATGCTGCTCATTGCTCCTGTTACTGTTCGTCCCTGTGTTACCTCTCCATTGCTCCTGTTGGTGTACGGCTGTGTTACCTTTGGTGGGGCCTTTCCTGTTCAGCATGGCGTGCTGCTCCTCGGACACGTTGAGGCGGCGGACCACATCTGCCAGGGCCGACTTCAGCAGCTGGATCTCATCCTCCTGCATCTGGACGCGCTGCTCGAGGGAGGCGATGCGATCCGTCACCTCCATGCTGCCGGCAGCCGAGGCACTGTCATCTGCAGGGAGAGGACAAGGGCACACTGAGGAGGGGAAGACCAAGAGACGCCCGCCCGCGTCTGGAAGAGGAGAGCTCACCTCAGCCAGGGCCAACAATGGTCAGGTCATGACAGCATGGGCAACCCGTCCTTGGCAGTCATAGAGGCTATACACCTGGGAAACAGGCCCTACGGCCCTACTCCATCCCGAACAACATGCCCCATCTACACTGGCCCCACCTATCTGCATGTGGCCCATTCCCCTCTAAACCTGTCCTATGTCCTGTAAACATTGCGATCGTTCCTGGCTCCACTACCTCCTTCGGCGGCTCGTTCCAAACACCCACCACCTATTGTGTAAAAAGGTTGCCCTCAGGTTCAAATTAAACCTTGCCTCTCTCACCTTAAATCCATGTCTTCTGTTTCTCAATTTCCCTACACTGGGTAAAAGACTCTGTGCATTCACCCTGTCTATTCCCCTATGTATTTATAATTTCCCCAATGATTTCATAATTCTCCCATGATTTGATAATTCCTCCATGATTTGATAATTCCCCCAGTGATTTTACAATGCCCCCCTGTGATTTTACAATGCCCCCAGTGATTTTACAATCCCCCCTGCGATTTTATAATTCCCCCTGTGATTTTACAATGCCCCCCTGTGATTTTACAATCCCCCCTGCGATTTTATAATTCCCCCTGTGATTTTACAATCCCCCCTGCGATTTTGTAATTCCCCCAGTGATTTTACAATCCCCCCTGCGATTTTATAATTTCCCCCAGTGATTTTACAACTCCCCCAGTGATTTCACAATTCTCCCAAATTTCAGTTTCCCCAGTGATTTTACAATGCCCCCTGTGATTTCACAATGCCCCCTGTGATTTCACAATTCCCCAAGTGATTTCACAATTCCCCAAGTGATTTCACAATTCCCCCAGTGAGTTTATAATGCCCCATGTGATTTGATAGTCCCCTATTATTTTACAATGCCCCCTGTGATTTTACAATCCCCCCTGTGATTTCACAATTCCCATTGTGATTTTACAATCCTTGTGATTTTACAATCCCCCAGAGATTTTACAATTCCTCTCATGATTTTATAATTTCCCTCCTGATATTTTCTCTCAGCTCTTGTTGCTTAGTCTCTGTGTTTCTCGCTTTCATTTACAACCTATGATGCAACATTAACAGAAGCCACTGATTAACTCATTTCTTAAAATACTAATCTGACCAGTGAGGCTGGAGCACCTTGCTCGGCACGGACAAGTTGGGCCGAAGGGCCTGTTTCCATGCTGGATGACTCTATGACTAATATATTGATCCTGAAAGGAGGTGGGGATGCGAATGCATATACAACTACTGTTTCACGGACAAATTAAAATGATTTGAAGATTCGCATGTTACAAGAGAATGATTCCAATACAATATGAGTCTGCACCATCTGGGGAGTTACAGTTGTGTAATGTAGGTCACCACTTGGCTTTTGAAAATGAAAGAGGATTGGGCAAAGCTTAAGCTGTCTAACAAGCAAAAGCAGGGGCCCTCCCCCATCCTAGTTCTCCGACCAGTCTGCCTGTCCTGATTACATTTTATTTTTGTATACCTCGTTGTCAGCTTCCCACAACTAACGATGATCCATTCTACATTTTCATTAAGCTTCGTCCACTTTGATCTCTCGCTTTCACACCTTACCCTTCCATATCTCTGTGCTTCCCTTTCCCTTGCTCTCAGTCTGAAGCAGGGTCTCGACTCAAAACGTCACCCATTCCTTCCATCCAGAGATGCTGCCTGTCCCGCTGAGTTACTCCAGCTTGTTGTGTCTAACAAACGTATGTTGAACAGTGAAGAGATGTACATATTTAGTTCCCTGCTGATCTGCTTGTCTGTGGCTCCTGTCTATTCTTTAGACTGTACTTTAGAGATACAGCATGGAAACAGACCCTTCGGCCCACCGAGCCCATGCCCACCACCAATCCCCGCACACTAGCACTACCCTACACACTAGGGATAATTTACAGTTTTTACTGAAGCCAAATAACCTACAAACCTGCACGTCTTTGGAGTGTGGGAGGAAACCGGAGCACCCGGAGAAAACCCACGTGGTCACAGGGGGAACGTACAAACTCCGTACAGACGGCACCCGTAGTCAGGATCGAACCACGGTCTCTGGTGCTGTAAGGAAGCAACTCTACCGCTGTGCCTCCGTGCTGCCCTATCCTTTGAAAAGGACTGGCCCTAGGAACAGCATACAACTTGTCATTTGCTGCTAAGACCCTATTCTGTAAATTAAAAAATCTACTTATTTTCAACTTGGGCTGGCCCAGAGGTGCAGCGGTAGAGTTGCTGCCTTTCATCACCGGAGACCCAGGTTTGACCCTGACCACGGGTGCTGTCTGTGTGGAGTTTGTACATTCTCCTTGTGTACGGGGCACAATTCAGTGTCAGGGTCGACGTGCGATGTGTCTGGATGGAGGTGTCGGTGGAGTGGGCCGCTGGAGGCCCTGCAGCAGCCTGGGGCTCCATTACATCGGGCACCGCTCCAAGAGACTGAGCAGGTGGAACAAACGAGACCTGCAGCGGCATGGAGCAGCGGTGGAGGACATCGGCAACATCGCATGGACAGGCCGACCCCTGCAACTCCGACACAGTGCCGTCACCAGGGCAACAGGCCTCTATGGTCAAGATAAGACTCTATCAAGATGGCACTGGAAACGTGGCGACTCGTGTACTGCCTCAGTGTAATCTACTACCTTACACCCTTGTATATATGACAGAGCTTATGTATAGTAACATTGTTACTAAACTGTATGTATACATAGAAACATAGAAAATAGGTGCAGGAGGCCATTCGGCCCTTCGAGCCAGCACCATCATTCATTGTGATCATGGCTGATCATCCCCTATCAATAACCCGTGCCTGCCTTCTCCCCATATCCCTTGACTCCACTAGCCCCTAGAGCTCTATCTAACTCTCTCTTAAATCCATCCAGTGACTTGGCCTCCACTGCCCTCTGTGGCAGGGAATTCCATAAATTCATAACTCTCTGGGTGAAAAAGTTTTTTCTCACCTCAGTCTTAAATGGCCTCCCCTTTATTCTAAGACTGTGGCCCCTGGTTCTGGACTCGCCCAA
Source organism: Amblyraja radiata (assembly GCF_010909765.2). Classification (NCBI taxonomy): domain Eukaryota; kingdom Metazoa; phylum Chordata; class Chondrichthyes; order Rajiformes; family Rajidae; genus Amblyraja; species Amblyraja radiata. The sequence continues at coordinate 2,928,913 of NC_045964.1, read as the reverse complement.
CATTGGGAACATTTTTCCTGCATCTAGCTTGTCCAGTCCTTTTATAATTTTATATGTTTCTATAAGATACCCCCTCATCCTTCTAAACTCCAGTGAACACAAGCCTAGTCTTTTCAATCTTTCCTCATATGACAGTCCCGCCATCCCAGGTATACTTTAGTTTAGTTTAGTTTAGTTTAGAGATGCAGCCCATCGAGTCCCTGCCGACCAGCGATCCCCGCACATTATGTGTGTAGGATAGTGTTAATAACCATATAATAACCATATAACAATTACAGCACGGAAACAGGCCATCTCGGCCCTACAAGTCCGTGCCGAACAACTTTTTTCCCTTAGTCCCACCTGCCTGCACTCATACCATAACCCTGCATTCCCTTCTCATCCATATGCCTATCCAATTTATTTTTAAATGATACCAACGAACCTGCCGCCACCACTTCCACTGGAAGCTCATTCCACACCGCTACCACTCTCTGAGTAAAGAAGTTCCCCCTCATGTTACCCCTAAATTTCTGCCCCTTAATTCTGAAGTCATGTCCTCTTGTTTGAATCTTCCCTATTCTCAAAGGGAAAAGCTTGATCACATCAACTCTGTCTATCCCTCTCATCATTTTAAAGACCTCTATCAAGTCCCCCCTTAACCTTCTGCGCTCCAAAGAATAAAGACCTAACTTATTCAACCTATCTCTGTAACTTAGTTGTTGAAACCCAGGCAATGTGCGGGGATAATGTGCGGGGATCGCTGGTTGGTGCGGACCCAGTGGGCCGAAAAGCCTGTTTCCACACTATATCTTAGAGGCTAGTGGAATCAAGGGATACGGGGAGAAAGCAGGCACGGGTTATTGATTGGGGATGATCAGCCATGATCACAATAAATGGCAGTGCTGGCTCGAAGGGCCGAATGGCCTCCTGCACCTATTTTCTATGTTTCTATGTTTCTATCTCAAAACTAAACAGAAAATGAACACTATCCCACACACACTAGAGACAATTTTACATTTATAACCAGCCAATGAACCTACAAAGCCTTTGGCGTGTTGGAACCGAAGATCTTGGAGAAAACCCACGCAGGTCACAGGGAGAACGTACAATCTCCGTACAGACAGCACCCGTAGTCAGGATCGAACCCTGGGTCTCTGGAGCTGTAACGCAGTAGCTCTACCGCGGCACCACCGTGCCACCAGCAAAAAAATAATTTCAATGTACTTAGGTATATGTGAGAATAAAGTATTGATTCTGGTTCATTGGGTCCTCTGAAGTTAATCATATAAATACTCCTTGATGATTTGCCCCGTAGATGGCAGCCTTACTCCCATCCAGCAGAGAGGATGAATGGATCAGAAGCTGCCAGCCCTGTTGGTCAGCATTTTTGTGGTACACACTTGCAAACAAGTATAGTATGTAGGAACTGCAGATGCTGGTGAAGGTTCCTGACCAGAAACGTCATCTATTCCTTTTCTCCAGAGATGCTGCCTGACTGTCTGTGTTACTCCAGAGGTCTGTGTCCACCTTGTAAAGAAGTATTATGCTCATCCACATGTGTACATCATTTTTATTGGGATTTTATCGTTATCCATGTGTACAGAGTTTGACAGAAGGATAGACACAAAACGCTAGTGTAACTCAGCGGGACAGGCAGCATCTCTGGATTCTTCTTCAGAGTTATGCTGCAGTAAGAATGTCTGTTTTTTGAGTGTTTTTATCCTAATTTGAGGAAGGACATTCTTGCTATTGAGGGAGTGCAGCGTAGGTTTACAAGGTTAATTCCCGGGACTGTCATATGCTGAGAGAATGGAGCAGCTGGGCTTGTACACTCTGGAGTTTAGAAGGATGAGAGGTGATCTCATTGAAACATATAAGATTGTTAAGGGTTTGGACACGCTAGAGGCAGGAAACGTGTTCCCGATGTTGGGGGAGTCCGGAACCAGGGGCCACAGTTTAAGAATAAGGAGTAAGCCATTTAGAGCGGAGACGAGGAAACACTTTTTCTCACAGAGAGTGGTGAGTCTGTGGAATTCTCTGCCTCAGAGGGCGGTGGAGGCAGGTTCTCTGGATGCTTTCAAGAGAGAGCTAGATAGGGCTCTTAAAGATAGCGGAGTCAGGGGATATGGGGAGAAGGCAGGAACGTGGTACTGATTGGGGATGATCAGCCATGATCACATTGAATGGCGGTGCTGGCTCGAAGGGCCGAATGGCCTACTCCTGCACCTATTGTCTATTGTCTATTGTCTGTTGTCAGTACATGTGACAATTAAACACTCTTGACTCACGAAGAGAATGTGCTGTCATAGTGGTGTATAAATATGTAATGTGTTGTTTTGAAGTTCAGAAAAAAAAGGTGTGTTTGTGTTTACATAGAAACATAGAAAATAGGTGCAGGAGTAGGCCATTCGGCCCTTCAAGCCTGCACCGCCATTCAATATGATCATGGCTGATCATCCAACTCAGTATCCTGTACCTGCCTTCTATCCATACCCCCTGATCCCTTTAGCCACAAGGGCCACATCTAACTCCCTCTTAAATATAGCCAATGAACATGGCCTCAACTACCTTCTGTGCAGAGAATTCCACAGATTCACCACTCTCTGTGTGAAAAATGTTTTTCTCATCTCGGTCCTAAAAGATTTCCCCCTTATCCTTAAACTGTGACCCCTTGTTCTGGACTTCCCCAACATCGGGAACAATCTTCCTGCATCTAGCCTGTCCAACCCCTTAAGAATTTTGTAAGTTTCTATAAGATCCCCCCTCAATCTTCTAAATTCTAGCGAGTACAAGCCGAGTCTATCCAGTCTTTCTTCATATGAAAGTCCTGACATCCCAGGAATCAGTCTGGTGAACCTTCTCTGTACTCCCGCTATGGCAAGAATGTCTTTCCTCAGATTAGGAGACCAAAACTGTACACAATACTCCAGGTGTGGTCTCACCAATACCATGTACAACTGCAGTAGAACCTACACAAAATTGCTGGGGAAACTCAGCGGGTGCAGCAGCATCTATGGAGCGAAGGAAATAGGCGACGTTTCGGGCCGAAACCCTTCTTCAGACTGATGGGGGGTGGGGGGGGGGGGAAAGAAAGAAGGAAAGGGGGAGGAGGAGGAGGAGCCCGAGGGCGGGCGGATGGGAGGGTGGGAGGAGACAGCTAGAGGGTTAAGGAAGGGGAGGAGACAGCAAGGGCTAGCCAAATTGGGAGAATTCAATGTTAATGCCATAAGGACGCAAGGTCCCCAGACGGAATATGAGGTGCTGTTCCTCCAATTTCCGCTGTTGCTCACTCTGGCAATGGAGGAGACCCAGGACAGAGAGGTCGGATTGGGAATGGGAGGGGGAGTTGAAGTGCTGAGCCACCGGGAGGTCAGGTAGGTTATTGCGGACTGAGCGGAGGTGTTCGGCGAAACGATCGCCCAACCTACGCTTGGTCTCACCGATGTAAATCAGCTGACATCTAGAGCAGCGGATGCAGTAGATGAGGTTGGAGGAGATACAGGTGAACCTTTGTCGCACCTGGAACGACTGCTTGGGACCTTGAATGGAGTCGAGGGGGGAGGTGAAGGGACAGGTGTTGCATTTCTTGCGGTTGCAACGGAAAGTGCCCGGGGAGGGGGTGGTGCGGGAGGGACCTCCCTGCTCCTATACTCAAATCCTTTTGATATGAATGCTAACATACCATTCGCTTTCTTCACTGCCTGCTGCACCTGCATGCCTACTTTCAATGACTGGTGTACATCAGCTTGGAGGATGTGGAATCGATATGGGTAGGGCTGCGAAACACTAAGGGGCAGAAAACGCTAGTGGGAGTTGTGTACAGGCCACCTAACAGTAGTAGCGGAGTTGGGGATGGCATACTCCAGGTGTGGTCTCACCAAGACCCTCTACAACTGCAGTAGAACCTCCCTGCTCCTATACTCAAATCCTTTTGCTATGAATATGGAAAGTTTGGCTTTGATAATGAAAGATGTGGGATTAGTGGTGGGCAAGGACTCAGTGGGCCGAAGAGCCTGTTTCCACACTGTATCTCTAAACAGTTTACAATTTCACCAAAGCCAATCAATCAACCTACAAACCTGTACACCTTTGGAGTGTGGGAGGAAACTGGAGCACCCGGAAAAAACCCACGCAGTCACAGGAGAACGTACTGACAGCACCCCTAGTCGGGATCGAACACGCGTCTCTGGTGCTGTGAAGCAGCAACTCTACCGCTGCTCCACCGTGCTGCCTAATATCGTACATTCCCATTAATCCAACGCACGAGAATCGGATGGTGTATAGATCAGGTACATGTGAGAATAAAGGTGATGAAGATCAGCTGGGAAGACAAATAATAATAATAATGGATGGGATTTATATAGCGCCTTTCTAATACTCAAGGCGCTTTACATCGCATTATTCATTCACTCCTCAGTCACACTCGGTGGTGGTAAGCTACTTCTGTAGCCACAGCTGCCCTGGGGCAGACTGACGGAAGCGTGGCTGCCATTCTGCGCCTACGGCCCCTCCGACCACCACCAATCACTCACACACATTCACACACAGGCAAAGGTGGGTGAAGTGTCTTGCCCAAGGACACAACAACAGTATGCACTCCAAGCGGGATTCGAACCGGCCACCTTCCGGTCGCCAGCCGAACACTTAGCCCATTGTGCCATCTGTCGTCCCAAATGCACCGACATCAGCATTTTGGATGAAGCCAACATGACCAGCATCACCGCCACAATAATGCAGCACCAACTTCGATGGACTGGCCATGTCATCCGTATGTCCTAAACAAATCCTGTACTGTCAATTGAAGGAAGGTCGGCGAGCCCCCGGCAGGCCAAAGAAACGCTTCAAGGACAACATCAAGAACAGTCTGAAGAAATTCCACATCACATCAAGCAACTGGGAGCACATTGCACTGGACAGGTGCTCCTGGAGGAAATCCGTGCAGGAAGGAGCTGCACGTCATGAAATGGAACTACGCCGTGTCGCAGAGACAAAGTGACAGCACTGTAAGGAGAGAGAGAAGGGGTCTCGACAACTACTAACTACCGCCAGTCTCCACTGCCCACGTTGCACCAAGGTGTGTGGATCACGGATCGGCCTCTACAGACATCTGCAGACCCTATGGAGAGGAGAGGACAGTCATACTCATTTCGAGTGGCCGCCGATGATGTTGAAATCGTGTTGCTTCGGAGCTCAGAAGGAAAAATGTATAAGTGCGTTTTACATTGCTTTGATATGGAAAGATGTTGCTTTGATTTTGCACTACAGCAGATGAGCAGAATTCATGAATCTCTGATCAAAGTGAATCAAATGCAATGTCCGGATTAAGATCTCACGGAGGTGAGCGGTGAGGTTGGTAATGAAGGCACTGGCTGGCAAAACTCTGCCACATTCTGGCTGACCTGCATAAATAATAATATAAACACTCACATCAAGACCTGGTTTTGTTTAGTTTAGAGATACAGCACGGAAACAGACCCTTCGGCCTACCGAGTCAATAGACAATAGACAATAGATGCAGGAGTAGGCCATTCGGCCCTTCGAGCCAGCACCTCCATTCAATGTGATCATGGCTGATCATCCCCAATCAGTACCCCGTTCCTGCCTTCTCCCCATATCCCCTGACTCCGCTATCTTTAAGAGCCCTATCTAGCTCTCTCTTGAAAGTATCCAGAGAACCTGCCTCCACCGCCCTCTGAGGCAGAGAATTCCACGCCAACCATTGATCAGCCGTACACTACAAGGGTCTCGACCCCACCCCCTCTGCCCACCTGTCTGCCTATTTGATAGAACATATACCCTTGAATATTCAGTTCCCAGCCCTGGCCCTCTAGCAGCCATGTCTCTGTAATTCCCACAACATCATACTTGCCAATTTCCAACTGAGCCTCAAGCTCATCCACTTTATTTCTTATACTTCGCGCATTCATATACAATACTTTTAATATATTACTCGCCTCACCTTTCACATCGATTCCTATTTCACTTGGTTATACTCTTCTATCCCTTCCTGAGATTTCTGCCCTATTAATTCTGCTGTCTTTCTTAAACTCTCTTTCCCTTTAACTCCATCCTTAGATCTCCAAAACATCACCCATTCCTTCTCTCTAGAGATGCTGCCTGTCCCGCTGAGTTACTCCAGCTTTTTGTGTCTGCCTTCAGTTTAAACCAGCATCTACAGTCCCTTCCTACACACTAGTTCTAACCTACACACTGGGGACAATATACAGATGTCAATCAACCTACACAAATTTGGACTATGGAAGGAAACCGGAGCACCACGCGGTCACAGGGAGAACGTGCAAACTCCGTACAGACAGCACCCGTAGTCAGGATCGAACCCAGGTCCCTGGCAATGTGAGGCAGCAACTCTACCGCTGCACCACTGTGGTGCCCTGTGTAGCACCAATAAGATCGGGTGAATCGGTGAATGCATAGAGCCTTTTACACAGAGTCGGGGAATCAAGAATGAGGACATAGGTTTAAGATGAGACAGGAAAGAGTTGCATCAGCAGTTTGGGACCTTTTGTATAAACCAGCAGTACCTTTTTTAGTTTAATTTAGTTTAGTTTAGAGATACAGTGTGGAAACAGGCCCTTCGGCCCACTGATTCCACACCGACCAGTGATAACATCCACATTCGTTCTCTCCTGCACACTGGTGACAAGTTATAAAAGCCAATTAAACTACAAATGTGCGGAGTTGGAGTGTGGGAGCAGCCCGGAGGAAACCCAGGCGGTCACAGGAAGAACGTGCAAACTCCGTACCGACAGCACCCGCGATCAGGATCAAACCCGGGCCTCTGCCGCTGTGCCGCCCAGTTTCGCCATTGTCAGTGGCGGCCTGAACAATATTACCCTGGCGCTTACTCTTGCAGAGGGCAGTGTTCATACCACGAGTTGTTTACTTTTATGGGTCTATTGCCGATTAGGTTTCTTCAGTTCATTTTTGAAACGATCCTGTGCCATGTCATTGCTGTGACAGTCCCTGCAGCCATGTAGATTGGAGTGAAATGGAACATTCACGCGATCTCTTGCTTGAATAAAAGAATGGTACTGTTGGAATTGGCCCGACAGGGAAGGGTGGGACGGTCTGTGCAAAATAGTTTCAAGAGTATCCTTTTGGGAGCAGTTTGGCTGCTAGACAATGATGTGTTGGAACATTTCATTTTCTAAAGTGGAGGATGAGGGGTGACTTTATAGAGGTTGACAAAATCATGAGATAAATAGATAAGGTGAATGCACAGAGTCTCTTGCCCAGAGTAGGGGAATCGACAACCAGAGGACATAGGTTTACGGTGAAGGGGAAAAGGGGAACCTGAGGGGCAACTTATTTTTAGACTAAGGGTGGTGGGTGTATGGAATGAGCTACCGGAGGTGGTAGTTGAAACATAGAAACATAGGATGCAGGAGGAGGCCATTCGGCCCTTCGAGCCAGCACCGCCATTCATTGTGATCATGGCTGATCGTCCCCAATCAATAACCCGTGCCTGCCTTCTCCCCATATCCCTTGACTCCACTAGCCCCTAGAGCTCTATCTAACTCTCTCTTAAATCCATCCAGTGATTTGGCCTCCACTGCCCTCTGTGGCAGGGAATTCCACAAATTCACAACTCTCTGGGTGAAAATGTTTTTTCTCACCTCAGTCTTAAATGACCTCCCCTTTATTCTAAGACTGTGGCCCCTGGTTCTGGACACGCCCAACATTGGGGACATTTTTCCTGCATCTAGCTTGTCCAGTCCTTTTATAATTTTACATGTTTCTATAAGATAACCCCTCATCCTTCTAAACTCCAGTGAATACCTAGAAGCCTATTTTCAATCTTTCTTCATATGACAAGCCCGCCATCCCAGGGATCAATCTCGTGAACCTACGCTGCACTGCCTCAATCACAAGGATGTCCTTCCTCAAATTAGGAGACCAAAACTGTACACAATACTCCAGATGTAGTCTTACCAGAGCCCTATACAACTGCAGAAGAACCTCTTTACTCCTATACTGAAATCCTCGTGTTATGAAGGCCAACATTCCATTAGCTTTCTTCACTGCCTGCTGTACCTGTAAGCCAACTTTCAGTGACCGGTGTACAAGGACACCCAGGTCTCTCTGCACCTCCCCCTTACCTAACCTAACCCCATTGAGATAATAATCTGCCCCCTTGTTTTTGCCGCCAAAGTGTATAACCTCACATTTATCTATATTATACTGCATCTGCCACGCATCTGCCCACTCACTCAACCTGTCCAGGTCACCCTGCAACCTCCTAACATCCTCTTCACAGTTCACACTGCCACCCAGCTTTGTGTCAGCCGCAAACTTGCTAGTGTTGCTCCTAATTCCCTCTTCCAAATCATTAATATATATGGTAAACAGTTGCGGCCCCAACACCGAGCCTTGCGGCACTCCACTCACCACTGCCTGCCATTCTGAAAAGGACCCGTTCACTAGTATTCTTTGCTTCCGGTTTGCCAACCAATTTTCTATCCATGTCAACACCCTACCCCCAATACCATGTGCTCTAATTTTAGTCACCAGTCTCCCGTGCGGGACCTTATCAAAGGCTTTCTGAAAGTCTAGATACACTACATCCACTGGCTCCCCTTCATCCATTTTACTTGTCACATCATCAAAAAATTCCAGAAGATTAGTCAAGCATGATTTCCCTTTCATAAATCCATGTTGACTTGGACTAATCCTTTTACTGCTATCCAAATGCCCCATTATTACCTCTTTAATAATTGACTCCAGCATCTTTCCCACCACCGAAGTCAGGCTAACTGGTTTGTAATTCCCCGTTTTCCCTCTCGCTCCTTTCTTGAAAAGTGGGATAACATTAGCTATCCTCCAATCCACAGGAACTGATCCTGAATCTATTGAACATTGGAAAATGATCACCAATGTGTCCACTATTTCTAGAGCCACCTCCCTGAGGACCCTGGGATGCAGACCATCAGGCCCAGGGGATTTATCATCCTTCAGTCCCATTAGCCTACCCAATACTATTTCTCGCCTAGTGAAAATTTCTTTCAGTTCCTCTACCCCCTTAGATCCTCTGTCCTCCAGTACATCTGGGAGATTGTTTGTGTCTTCCTTAGTGAATACAGATCCGAAGTACCTATTCAACTCTTCTGCCATTTCCTTGTTGCCCATAATAATTTCACCCGTGTCTGCCTTCAAGGGACCCACATTTGACTTTGCTACTCTTTTTCCCTTAACATATCTAAAGAAGCTTTTACTGTCCTTCTTTATATTCCTGGCCAGCTTCCCTTCGTACTTCATCTTTTCAGCCCGTATTGCCCGTTTTGTTTCCTTCTGTTGTCCTATGAGGCAGGTACTATCACAACGTCTAAGAAACATTTAGACAGGTACATAGGTAAGACAGGTTTAGAGACATATGGGCCAAATGCAGGCAGGTGGGACTAGTGTAGATGGGACTAGTATAGATGGGACATGTTAGTTGGCGTGGGCAAGTTGGGCCAAAGGGTCTGTTTCCACGATGTACCACTCTCTGACTATAAAAGCAGAATCATACCTGTTCCTGTGGTTCAATTATGATTTTATTGTCACATGTGCGAAGTGCAAACGCACAGCAAAATTATTTTCTTACTAACAGTCCAGTCGAATATTGCCATATCTAAGCATACCCCCTGATTAGGAAAACACGAAGAAATGGTCCACTGATCCCATATGCTAGATTGGCCTTGCATTGACACCATCTCCTGTGCCTTGCTGTTCCATGTTCTACATTCTATAAGGAATACTGTTATTTTATTCCCTTTACTATCTAGCTGCACATAATTTGATTTGAGTTTCGGAGCGAGCTGCAGTTGTACAGGGTCCTGGTGAAACCACACCTGGAGTATTGTGTGCAGTTTTGGTCTCCTAATTTGAGGAAGGACATTCTTGCTATTGAGGGAGTTCACCAGGTTAATTCCCGGGATGGCGGGACTGTCATATGTTGAATGAATGGGTCGACTGGGCTTGTGTTCACTGGAATTTAGAAGGAAGAGAGGAGATCTTCTAGAAACATAGACTAGATTGGACAGACTAGATGCAGTGAAAATGTTCCCCAATGTTAGGGGAATCAGAACCAGGGGTCACAGTTTAAGAATAAGGGCTAGGCCATTTCGGACTGAGATGAGGAGAAACCTTTCCACCCAGAGAGTTGTGAATCTGTGGAATTCTCTGCCACATAAGGCAGTGGGGGCCAATTCACTGGATGTATTCAAGAGAGGGTTAGATTTAGCTCTTACTGTGTGGCTAGGTTCAGCTCCAACTCAATAATTAAGTTTGCTGATGACACTGTGGTGGTGGGCCTGATCTCAGACAACGATGAGAAGGCCTACCGGGAGGAGGTGGCTGGTCTAGCACTCTGGTGCCAGGATAACAGCCTCCTCTTGAACATCAAAAAAACTAAGGAGCTGATCGTGGACTTTAGGAGGGCACATCATCCGAGGACGTACACTCCATTGAGGATAAATGGGGATACTGTGGATAGGGTGAGCTGTTTTAAATATCAGGGAGTCCACATCTGAGGATATGACATGGACATCACACGCCGCAGCACTCGTGAGTAAGGCAAGGCAGCGCCTTTACCACCTCAGGCAATTGAGGAAATTCAGAGTGTCTCCGAGGATCCTCCAGTGCTTCTACTCAGCGGCTGTGGAAAGCATCTTGTCCGGAAATATTACCATCTGGTTTGGGAATTGCTCTGCCCAGGACAAGAAGGCTCTGCAGAGAGTAGTGCGTTCGGTCGAACGCACTATGGGAACTTCACTCGCCCCCCTGCAGGAACTATACATCAGGAGGTGCAACTCCAGAGCCAATAAAATCATGGGAGACCCCTTCCACCGATGCAACGGACTGTTCCAGCTGCTACGGTCAGGCAAACGCCTCCGTTGCCATGCGGTGAGAACGGAGAGGTTGAGAAGGAGTTTCTTCCCAGAGGCCATTCGGACTGTAAACTCCTATCTCACCAGGGACTAACTTTACTACGTTTTTCCTTCCAATATTTAATATGTAAAAGAATATGTGTGTGTTTATGATTGTGTTTATAGTTTGTTTGGTTGTTTGTTTGTTTGTCTTTTTGCACAAAGTCCGCGAGCATTGCCACTTTTCATTTCACTGCCCATCTCGTATTAGATTAGATTAGATATAATTTATTGCCACACAGCCAGGCTGGTGGAAATTTGGGTTGTCTGCAGCGATACAATAATAAAGAACACACAACGTGTATGTGACGAATAAACTTGACTTGACGACGTGACTTAGGGCTAATGGAATCAGGGGATATGGGGAGAAAGCAGGAACCCTTCGATCTTCCAGCATCTGCAGTTCCTTCTTGAATACTGATTTAGGATGATCAGCCATGATTATATTGAATGGCGGTGCTGGTTCGAGGGGCCAAATGGCCTACTCCTGCACCTATTGTCTGTTTCTCTGTTTCTAATTACCTGCACTCGATTGAAAAAAATTATAACAGTTGAGTCCTTGGCTGAATCTATTGATATGGATTTCTCAGCGTGGTAAACTGATCTGCTGGGATAGCATACAATACAAAGCTTTCATTGTGGAAACAAGGAGCTGCAGATGCTGGTTTACCAAGAAAAACACAAAGTGCTGGAGTAACTCAGTGATTCAGGCAGCATCTCTTGAGAACAGGGATAGGTGACGTTTCGGGTCGGGACCCTTCTTCAGTCTGATTGCCGGAGTGTCCTTTGGGAACAATTTGAAGAAGGGTCCCAACCTGAAACATAACCTGTCTATGTCCTCGTGAGATGTTCCCTGACCCACTGAGTTACTCCAGTACTTTGTGTTTTCCTAATCTTTTCACTGTATCTCGGTACACGTGACAATAATAAACAGACTTAAACACCTGCCATTTGTTGTTGACTTTCACTGTTTGCAGTGAAAGAATGTTCGGCCACTAAAGCATCCAGTATGTGTAGGAAGGAACTGCAGATGCTGGTTTAAACCGAAGATAGACACAAAATGCTGGAGCAACTCAGAGGGACAGGCAGCATTTCTGGAGAGAAGGAATAGGTGATGTTTCGGGTCGAGACCCTTCTTCAACCAGGTTAGGCAAACTCCGCACCGTTGAAGCAGCAAAAACACACCCAGACAATCAGTTAAATCTTAGCTGGGACGTTATAAAACCGCCAAAGCATATCGCTTGTGAAATATTAATTGAAATAAAATAAAACGTAAAAATGGATTTGAGTTTAAAAGAAACTTGGTGAGACCACACCTGGAGTATTGCGTACAGTTTTGGTCTCCAAAACGGAGGAAGGACATTATTGCCATAGAGGGAGTGCAGAGAAGGTTCACCAGACTGATTCCTGGGATGTCAGGACTGTCTTATGAAGAAAGACTGGATAGACTTGGTTTATACTCTCTAGAATTTAGGAGATTGAGAGGGGATCTTATAGAAACTTATAAAATTCTTAAGGGGTTGGACAGGCTAGATGCAGGAAGATTGCTCCCAATGTTGGGGAAGTCCAGGACAAGGGGTCACAGCTTAAGGATAAGGGGGAAATCCTTTAAAACCGAGATGAGAAGAACTTTTTTCACACAGAGAGTGGTGAATCTCTGGAACTCTCTGCCACAGAGGGTAATCGAGGCCAGTTTTTAAGAGGGTATATTTAAGAGGGAGTTAGATGTGGCCCTTGTGGCTAAGGGGATCAGAGGGTATGGAGAGAAGGCAGGTACGGGATACTGAGTTGGATGATCAGCCATGATCATATTGAATGGCGGTGCAGGCTCGAAGGGCCGAATGGCCTACTCCTGCACCTATTTTCTATGTTTCTATGTTTCTATGAAAACTTTAAACGGTTAAAAATGCTTAACCAATTTTAAACACTGTGAAAACGTTGACAATCTGGCTAATATCTATAAAATTATGAAAGGCGTAGATAGGATAGACAGTCAGAACCTTTATAACCAGGGTGGAAATATCGAACACTAGAGGGCATCGTTATAAGGTGAAAGAGGGAATGTTTAATGGAGATGTGCGGGGCATTTTTATTTTATACAGGGGGTGGTGGGGGCCTGGAACACATTGCCAGGGGTGGTGGTGGAGGCAGATACGATAGTGGGCCGAAGGGCCTGTTCCTGAGCTGTATTCATTTACTCCAGCATTTTGTGTCTATTTTCGATTTAAACCAGCATCTGCAGTTATTGCCTACACAATGTATTCTTCTATGTTCTATCTCCCCTCAAATTGTGCTCATCAACATTACAGTGTCATCACAAACCCTCGGATTAACAGCAGCTTTGGTTGTGCTATTTATAACTTTTGGCATATGACCATCTCCTAGCTTTGCTGTCTGAGACTTAAAAATAGATGTATCCTTCAGGTACAAAGCCTCATTTGTCACTGCTGTTCCCCCTCGCCACAGGGAGAATGAATTGGCCAATTTGAGTGTGCTTGTGGTCCGGCCTTGTGCTGAACAACAGTCCCACCCTCTCCCCTGTTTACGCCCTCCCCCCCCCCCCCCTCGCCCCAAACCACGAGTCCCACTGAAGCTGTTAATCAAAAGACACATACCTCTATTTCTCACTGGCAGAGAATGGGCACAACAAAACCATTATTGGGTTTTAAAATAACTGAGACCAGCGCCGAAGCATGGTGAAACATGGGGAACAGAAGTAAGTGTACAACGCCCTGCCCAACGCCCTGCCCAGAGCAGCAGCCAGCACAGTGCGTGGTTTGTGCAAAGTCAAGGGGCTGTGTTGAAGTCAGGAGCAACATAATCACGCACTCTCTTTGCGGAGCCTGTAATCAAGTCCTCTCTATTTCCTATACTTTCAGGAAACTCCAACTATACTTACGCACACCGATTGTTGTATATTTTAAGTTATTTTAGGGATAATTATGCATGTGTTTTGTCTCGGACGATTTAGAAGACGTCTTTTGCAATTTCATGCAGCCCTTTGCTGTAACATTGGAAGACAATATCTTCCCTGTGGCGCAGCGGTAGAGTTGATGCCTTACAACGCTTGCACTGCCAGAGACCCGGGTTCCATCCTGGTGCTGTCTGTACGGAGTTTGTATGTTCTCCCCGTGACCCCGTGGGTTTTCTCTGAGATCTTTGGTTTCCTCTCACACCCCAAAGACATAGAAACATAGAAACATAGAAAATAGGTGCAGGAGGAGGCCATTCGGCCCTGCACCGCCATTCATTGTAATCATGGCTGATCGTCCCAAATCAGTAACCCATAGAAACATAGGTACAGGTTTGTAGGTTAATTGGCTTGGTATAATGTAAATTGTCCCTGGTGTGTGTAGGAGAGTGTTAATGTGCGGGGATCGCTGGTCAGTGCGGACTCGGTGGGCTGAAGGGCCTGTTTCCGTGCTGTATCTCTAAACTAAACTAAACACTGTTAGTATTATCCTGGGGTCAACATAATCTCAACCGGCATGGCAGAATGAAGGTTAACTGTAGGGCTGCCCACACACATGACCTTTGGAGGGTTCTGCAGTTCATCTTGACTGGAACCAGATGAACTTTAGTTTAGCTTAGAGATACAGTGTGGAAACAGGCCCTTCGGCCCACCGAATCCCTGCAACCACTGAAGGCTCTCAACCCAAATCCTCACCTATTCCTTGTCACCTGTCTGACCCACTGAGTTACTCCAACTTTTTGTGTCTCACTAGCTCTATCCTGCACATTAGGACCAATTTGCAGAAGCCAATTGACCTACAAATCTGCACGTCTTTGGGATGTGGGAGGGAATGGGAGGGCCCGGAGGTAGCACAAGATGAGAACTATAGTGATCCTAACATCTCTGGGGTAGGCAAGTTACTGCAGAGGATTCTGATGAACAAGGTACACATGTATTTGGATAGTCAGGAGCTGAATAGGGATAGTCAGCATGGTTTTGTACCTGGGGGAGGCTGTGTCTTACGCATTTGATTGAGTTTGTTACTGAAGTAACCAAAAAGTTTGACATGGACATAGCCATAAAGATTGCCTGTGGGTACTTCAGCGAGCCATTTAAAGGTTCTGCATGGTAATAGTCATATAATTATTCAGCGTGCAAACAGGCCCTTTGGCCCAACTTGCCCACACCGACCATCATGTCCCACCTGCCCGCGTTTGGCCCATAACCCTTCAAACCTGTCCTATCCATGCTAGGCTGCTCTGGAAGGTTAGATCACAAGGGTTCTGGGAGAGCTGACAACTGGATACAGAATTCAGACGTTTCGGGTCGAGACCCTTCTTCAACCAGGTTAGGCAAACTCCGCACCGTTGAAGCAGCAAAAACACATCCAGACAATCAGTTAAATCTTAGCTGGGACGTTATAAGACCGCCAAAGCATATCGTTTGTGAAATATTCATTGAAATAAAATAAAACGTAAAAATGGATTTGAGTTTAAAAGAAAACTTTAAACGGTTAAAAATGCTTAACCAATTTTAAACACTGTGAAAACGTTGACAATCTGGCTAATATCTATAAAATTATGAAAGGCGTAGATAGGAAAGACAGTCAGAACCTTTATAACCAGGGTGGAAATATCGAACACTAGAGGGCATCGCTATAAGGTGAAAGAGGGAATGTTTAATGGAGATGTGCGGGGCATTTTTATTTTATACAGGGGGTGGTGGGGGCTTGGAACACATTGCCAGGGGTGGTGGTGGAGGCAGATATGATAGTGGGCCGAAGGGCCTGTTCCTGAGCTGTATTGATGTACTCCAGCATTTTGTGTCTATTTTCGATTTAAACCAGCATCTGCAGTCATTGCCTACACAATGTATTGTTCTATGTTCTATCTCCCCTCAAATTGTGCTCATCAACATTACAGTGTCATCACAAACCCTCGGATTAACAGCAGCTTTGGTTGTGCTATTTATAACTTTTGGCATATGACCATCTCCTAGCTTTGCTGTCTGAGACTTAAAAATAGTTGTATCCTTCAGGTACAAAGCCTCATTTGTCACTGCTGTTCCCCCTCGCCACAGGGAGAATGAATTGGCCAATTTGAGTGTGCTTGTGGTCCGGCCTTGTGCTGAACAACAGTCCCACCCTCTCCCCTGTTTACGCCCTCCCCCCCCCCCCCCCCTCGCCCCAAACCACGAGTCCCACTGAAGCTGTTAATCAAGACACATACCTCTATTTCTCACTGGCAGAGAATGGGCACAACAAAACCATTCTTGGGTTTTAAAATAACTGAGACCAGCGCCGAAGCATGGTGAAACATGGGGAACAGAAGTAAGTGTACAACGCCCTGACCAGAGCAGCAGCCAGCACAGTGCATGGTTTGTGCAAAGTCAAGGGGCTGTGTTGAAGTCAGGAGCAACATAATCACGGCGCTCTCTTTGCGGAGCCTGTAATCAAGTCCTCTCTATTTCCTATACTTTCAGGAAACTCCAACTATATTTACGCACACCGATTGTTGTATATTTTAAGTTATTTTAGGGATGTGGCCCCGCGCTACAGGGAGAAGTGGGGCAGGCTAAAGGGCCTGTCCCACTTGGCTGTAATTTGCGCGTCATTTACGCGACCTGGTAGCGTGTGGGTAGCGCGGGACGGGAGCATGGCGTGGAGGAGTGTGGAGTTGCACGCGGTATCGCCAGGATTTCATTCGGCACGAAATCTTCGCGCGCCACCGGCCTATTGCGTAAATGACAGCCAAGTGGGACAGGGTGACGTTTCGGGTCGAATGGGTGACGTTTCGGGTCGAATGGGTGACGTTTCGGGTCGAGACCCTTCTTCAGACTGAAACATCATCCATTCCTTCTATCCAGAGATACTGCCGGTCCCGCTGAGTTACTCCTGCATTTTGTGTCCATCTTCAATTTAAACCAGCATCTGCAGTTCCTTCCCATAGATTAAATTGGTCTGCAGCTTGCTACTTTTCATTCAACTCCTTTTTGGAATAGGGGCATTGCATCTGCAGTTTTCCAATTGCTAGCACCACTCAAGAAACTGGAACATTTTAGAAAATCACCATAAATATCATAAACTGGGTAAATATCATAAACTGGGTATTCAAATGACGTCACGCGCTCCACACGGCTCCAGTCACGCATCAGTCACTACCGGCATGTCACGTAAATGACAGCCAAGTGGGACAGGCCCCTTAAGACTTTATTCCATGGAGTGCAGGAGGATGAGGGGTGATCTTATAGAGGTGTATAAGATCATGAGGGGAATAGATATGGTAGATGCACAGAGTATTTTACACAGAGTGGGAGAATCAAGAACTAGAGGACATAGGTTAAAGATGAGAGGGGAAAGATTTAATTGGAACGTGAGGGGCAACTTTTTCCACACAGAGGGTGGTGGGTGTATGGAACAAACTGCCAGAGGTGGTAGTTGAGGCAAGGACTATAACATCATTTAAAATACATTTGGACAGGATAGGAAATGTTTAGAGAGATATGGGCCAAACGTGGGCAGGTGGGACTAGCAAAGATGGGGCATCTTGGTTGGCATAGGCAAGTTGGGCCGAAAGGCCTGTTTCCGTGGTGTGTGACTCTGTGGCCTTCTCTAACTCTGTTGCCGCCAGAGATGAAAAAAAGTTTACCGGTGTTTCAATCCAGGGGTTCAGCTGGAATGGCTGGGATTCCATAGATGTCATCGTTGTCACCTTCCCCTGGCTAACAATGATCTTTAGTTTAAAGATACAGCACGGAAACAGGCCCTTCGGCCCACCAAGTCCACACCGACCAACGATCCCCACACATTAACACTATCCTACACACACTAGGGACAATTTCCCTTATACTTATACCGAAGCCAATTAGGCTACATACCTGTTCAAAAGGGAACTGCAGATGCTGGAATATCGAAGGTACACAAAATTGCTGGGGAAACTCAGCGGGTGCAGCAGCATCTATGGAGCGAAGGATCTCCTTCGCTCCATAGATGCTGCTGCACCCGCTGAGTTTCCCCAGCAATTTTGTGTCCTTCGCTCCATAGATGCTGCTGCACCCGCTGAGTTTCCCCAGCAATTTTGTGTACCTTCGATATTCCAGCATCTGCAGTTCCCTTTTGAACACTTTGTCTACTCCACTGTGATATCTCCTCAAGGTATGCCTACTTTGAAGAAGTTCTCCTCCTGAGTCTGAAGAAGGGTTTCGGCCCGAAACGTCGCCTATTTCCTTCGCTCCATAGATGCTGCTGCACCCGCTGAGTTTCCCCAGCAATTTTGTGTACCTTAGCCTACATACCTGTACGTATTTGGAGTGTGGGAGGAAACTGAAGATCTCAGAGGAAAACCACGCGATCACGGGGAGAACGCACAAATTCCGTACAGAACGTGGTGCCATTGTGCCGCCATCTATTCTACATTTTCTTTGTGCTTCATCCCCTTTGATCACTTGTTTTCACATCTTACCCTTCCATAGCTCTCATTTCCCTCTCCCCTGACTCTAAAGGGCCTGTCCCACTTGAGCGACCTAATCCGCGAGTTCTGGCGAGTTTGCCCTCGACTCTTACTCGCAGCATGGTCGACACGAGGCCGTAGGAGGTCTTCGTAACTCTCCTTCATGCTCGAGAGTGGTCTCCGCGTACTCGAGGCCTCAGCTAGGTCGCGGCGTTTTGTTCAATATGTTAAAAAAAATGCCCGCGAGTAAAAAAAGATCGCCATGGAAAAAATCTAAACTTGTCTTACTCGTAGGTTTAGTCATAGTAGGTCGGCATGTTAGTCGTAGGTAATCGAGGGTAGTCGAAGGTAGTCATAGATAGTCTTCATCATAGTCAGGGAGGTCGAAGGAGATCGAAGGAGGTCGTCTTCACTCTCCACTATTCGGTGGCCAATTTTCCCGAAGTTAGTCATAGCTAGTCGTAGCTAGTCTTCAACATAGTCGAAGGAGGTCTTCAACATGTCATTTTTTCAAACTCTTCTAAACTCGCCAATTAGGTCGTCCAAGTGGGACAGCCCCTTTAGTCTGAAAAAGGGTCTCGACCTGAAACATCACCCATTCTTCTCTCCACAGATGCTGTCTGTCCCGCTGAGTTACTCCAGCATTTTGTGTCTATTTAATAATAATAATAATAATAATAATAATATATCTTTTATTGTCATTGCACGTCAGTGCAACGAGATTTAGTGTGCAGCTCCACTGATGTACCAGAAAGGTAAATAAATACAATACATAAATAAACAAGCTGAATTGATTGACGTGACCATCTGAGGGAGACTGTCCAAAGGGGGTGGGTGGGGGGGCACTCATTAGGGCCGGTTCAGAGCTGCAATTGCTCTTGGGATAAAACTGTTCCTGAGTCTGGAGGTTCGGGCGTAGAAGGCCTTGTAACGTCTGCCGGAGGGAAGTAGTTGAAACAGACCGTGGCAGGGGTGTGATGAGTCCTTATGGATGCTGAGGGCCTTCCTGAGGCACCGCGTGTGGTAGATGCCCTCCAAGGCTGGTAGCTCTGTCCCGATGATCCGCTGCGCTCTGTTGACGGAGTAATCCAACATCTGCAGTTCCTTCCTACACTATTTTAATTTCATTGCAGGTCAAAAAATAAAATTGTTCCTTGGTTTTCAAATGGACATAAATATATGTAATTTAATACATTAAATTCAATTTAATTCGCTCAGTCCACCTGAACCTACCTGATCTCCCAGTTGCTGAACACTTTAATTCTCCTTCCCATTCCTACACAGACCTTTCTGTCCTCGGTCTCCTCCATTGTCAGAGTGAGGCTAAACGCAAATTGGAGGAACAGCATCTTATATTTCTCATGGGCAGCTTACAGGCCCGCTGATTTGCTTCAGCATTTTGTGTCTATCTTAGTATAATGTAATTACTTACCAGAAACTAACCCAATAAGTGAATGCAAGGTCAGCTGCTGGTTAGGATTGAGTGTTTTTGTCAGGCAGCAACTATGTGGGATGTGGAGAATAGGCAGGAAAATAAACTTGAGGAATACCATGAGTCATGGTCTCACTGAATGGCAGAGAAAAGGCCCTGCCTTCACTTTACTCCTTATTTAAGAGGTTCACTGCGATTTCTCAGAAGTGACGTGAACCTGTGGCTGCCTGGCAATTTCTAGCTCTTAAATTAACTCTCTGGATACAGAGGTTGCACACGGCAATTAAATGAAATGTTTCTTTCCAGATTCACCATGATTTCAGCTTTCCCTTTCGTCTTGCCAAGGCAGCGCGGAGTGTAAGTGGAGTCAATGGGAGTTCCCTTTCTTTGACTCCATCTACACTTCACGCTGCCTCGACAAGGCCAGAAGCATCATCAAGGACCAGTCTCACCCCCTCTTCTCCCATCAGGCAAGAGGTGCAAAAATGTGAAAACGCACACCTCCAGATTCAGAAAGAGTTTCTTCCCAGCTGTTATCAGGCAACTGAACCATCCTACCACAACTAGAGGGTGGCCCTGAGCTACAATCTACCTCATTGGAGACCCCCAGACTATCTTTAATCGGACTTAATCTTGCACTAAACGTTATTCCCTTTATGGTGTATCTGTACATTGTGAATGGCTCGATTGTAATCATGTATTGTCTTTCCGCTGACTGGTTAGCACGAAACAAAAAGCTTTTCACTGTACCTCGGTACACGTGACAATAAACTAAACTATCATTGAATAGTTATAGGAATATCAATGATACTGTAGGGAGGGAATTATGTTATTAACACGCAAAGAAACGTAAACTTTCAAAATGATTTTGGAAGGAGTTACAATTTTTAGTTTAGTTTAGTTTAATACGTATCTATTACTGAATACCATATCTGAATATTTATTACAAGACAAAAAACAAACTGCTGGAGCAACTCAGCAGATCGGACAGGAAAGGACATGAGCTGCTGTAGTAAAGGGCCTGTCCCACTTTCACAACCTGATTCACGACCTTTTTAACTCGTGGACATTTTTCATCAGGCTAGAAAAACGCCCCGACCTACCTGATGCCACGAGTCCCTACGACTAGTCTGGAGTTTAGAAAGATGAGAGAGGATCGTATTGAAACATATAAGATTGTTAAGGGTTTGGACACGCTAGAGGCAGGAAACATGTTCCCGATGCTGGGGGAGTCCAGAACCAGGGGCCGCAGTTTAAGAATAAGGAGTAAGCCATTTAGAACGGAGACGAGGAAACACTTTTTCTAACAGAGAGTTGTGAGTCTGTGGAATTCTCTGCCTCAGAGGGCGGTGGAGGCTGGTTCTCTGGCTGCTTCAAGAGAGAGCTAGATAGGGCTCTTAAAAATAGCAGAGTCAGGGGATATGGAGAGAAGGCAAGAACAGGGTACTGATTGTGGATGATCAGCCATGATCAGTGAATGGCGGTGCTCGTTCGAAGGGCCGAATGGCCTACTCCTGTACCTATTGTCTATTGACTAGCATCACGACCTACCTACGACCTTGTGATGACCATGCTGCGAGTATGAGTCAAGGGCAAACTCAGCTGAGGTCGTGAATTAGGTGGTGAAGTGGGACAGGCCCTTTAACTCAGTGGGTCAGGCAGCAAATCTGAAGAACATTGTTAGGTGACGTTTCACAGAGTGCTGGAGTAAAGGGCATGTCCCACTTTCCCGAGTTACTCACGAATTCTCCCAAGTTTTCCCCTTGCTTCAAACTCGGGGAATGTCTGCCGCGAGTCCGTAGTTATTTCGTAGCGGCTCGTAATGTCAGCCGTAGGTACTCGGGGCATCAGGTAAGTCGGGACGTTTTTTCATCATGTTGAAAAATGTCCACGAATAAAAAATAGCCCCGAATACCCACGGCTGGCATCTCCGAGTTTGAATCAAGGGGAAAACTCAGGAGAATTTGTGAGTAACTCGGGAAAGTGGGACAGGGGCTTAACTCAGCGGGTCAGGCAGCATCTGTGGAGAATATTGTTAGGTGACATTTCAGGTCGTGACCCTTCTTCAGGCCTTCCTTTTTCTTCAGTCTGGTCCTCACCTTCTATCCATGTTCTCCAGAAATGCTGCCCGACCCACTGAGTTACTGCAGTATTTCGAGTCCTTTTGGGAATGAAAAGCATCTGCAGTTCCTTGTTTCTCCAACTGTATGAGGAGGGGCTGTTTAAGTTTTGGGTTGAGGTCCTGCATCACTATATGTATTACATAGAACATGCGACATAGAACAGGACAGCACAAGAACAGGCCCTTCAGCCCACAATGTCTGTTCTGAACACGATGCTGAGACCATCTCTCATCTACCTGCATGTGGTCCATATCCTCCCATTCACTGCATATCCAGAAATCTCTTCAATACTATTAACCTATCTAACTCAAACACCAACCTTGGTAGCACGTTCCAGGCACGCACCACCCTCTGTGTAAAAACATGCCCTGCAAATCATCACCTTTACCCTTCTCATCTTAAAGCCACTGTGATACTTTTACTGATTCCAAGATTCCTATTAAGTAGCCTAGGGAGTGCATTCACCACATCAACTGTACAATGGTGTAGTGGTAGAGCCACTGCCTCTCAGCGCCAGAGGTCCGGGTTCAATCCTGACTACGGGTGCTGTCTGTACGGAGTTTTCATGTTCTCCCCGTGACCATGTGGGTTTTCTCTGGGTGCTCTGGTTCCCTCCCACACTCCAAAGACGTGGGATGTAATGTTAAAATTGTACAAGGCATTGGTGAGGCCAATTCTGGACTATGGGGTACAATTTTGGTCGCCTAATTATCGGAAGGACGTCAACAAAATAGAGAGAGTACAGAGGAGATTTACTAGAATGTTGCCTGGGTTTCAGCAACTAAGTTACAGAGAAAGGTTGAACAAGCTAGGTCTTTATTCTTAGGAGCGCAGAAGGTTAAGGGGGGACTTGATAGAGGTCTTTAAAATGATGAGAGGGATAGACAGAGTTGACGTGGATAAGGAGGGAGGAGGAGCCGTCCGTTTAATTCGCTTTTTTAAAACGTTTTTAGTAAGTCCTGTGTTTCGTCCGTTTGGAGAAATTGACTTTTAAATGTGGGGGGTTGGGGGCAATTTTGTTTCTAGGTCCCTACCTGGTCGATGAGGCAGCTTTTTCTCCGGGCTGCCCGTCGACCCGTCCTCGCGGCCTACCAGCGGGCTTGGAGCGCCGTTTCCTGGCGGGGACCGCCCAGCACCTCGGCCTCGGTGGCGGCACAGCACTGGAGCGCTATCGTGGAGCGGAGCGGGCGATGCCTTGCCTGGGTCGCCGCGCTGGATCGACGCGCTGGAGCTCCGGTGAGCTGAGACCGCCGTGTTCAACACCTCCGGGCTGCGGGTCTGCGGAGCGGAGCGGGCGGTGCCGATTTCAACATCGGGAGCCTGGGAGCTCCAAACCGGCGCGGCCTTGTCGGCTTCGGAAGCCGCGGTCCCCAGTCAGGAAGCGGCCGTTCCAGGTGGCCCAGCCGCTGAGAGGACTCTCCCGACGCCGGGGCAACACCACCCGGTGAGAACGGCCAGGAACATCGGGCTTCCGTAGAGGCAACTGCGGTGGCCTCAATAGGCCTGACTTTGGGGTGAACTTGGGGTTGGGGACTGGACATTGTGCCTTCCCCCACAGTGGTATCCATTGTGGGGGGATGATTTTTTGTCTGTACGTAATCCTGTTAGTCTTTGTCCAAGATGGCTGCCGTGAAGGGAGAGTGGACGCTGGCGCGCTTTAGCTGCCGCTGCTCTCTCTTCACATTGTGTTTTTGATTTTTTGTTTTTGGACTGAATTCTGTTTTTAATTTGTGTTTCTGTGATGTCTTTATTATTTATTTTATTCTGATTATATGTTTATATTCCTGTTAATCTCTGTAAGGTGTCCTTGAGATGTCTGAAAGGCGCCAAAAAATAAAATTTATTATTATTATTATTATAAGCTTTTCCCATTGAGAGTAGGGAAGGTTCAAACAAGGGGACATGGCTTGAGAATTAAGGGACAGAAGTTTAGGGGTACCATGAGGGGGAGCTTCTTTACTCAGAGAGTGGTAGCTGTGTGGAATGAGCTTCCAGTGGAAGTGGTGGAGGCAGGTTCGATTTTATCATTTAAAAATAAATTGGATAGGTATATGGACGGGAAAGGAATGGAGGGTTATGGTCTGAGTGCAGGTGGATGGGACTAGGTGAGAGTAAGTGTTCGGCACGGACTAGAAGGGCCAAGATGGCCTGTTTCCGTGCTGTAATTGTTATATGGTTATATGGTGCAGATTTGTAGGTTAATTGGCTTCTGCAAATTGTACCCAGTGCGTTGGGTAGAACTGGTGTGAACAGGTGATCGCTAGTCGGTGCAGACACGGTGGGCCGAAGGGCCTATTTCTATGCCGTATCTCTAAATTCAAACTAAAGAACTCAAAAAGTCAGCTCACTCTCTTTCTTTCAAGGGCATTTAGAAATGGGCATCGGCAACACCCACATATGAATAATGGTCGCACTGATTGAGTGATTCATTTGAATAGCCTGACATTTAGCCTACTTCAACATATTAATAAGCTTGGTAATAAAAGGTTCAGTACTCAGAAGGGAAACAGAAAGGAATTCTGTACGAGTGGAAATCAGGATGGTGAAAAGCTCTGTAGCAAAATAAAGTGAAATGAGGAAATGGAAATTAATAATGAGAATTTAGTTTAGTTCAGAGATACAGCGCAGTATCAAGCCATTCAGCCCGCCGAGTCCGCACCGACCAGCGATCCCCGCACATTAACACTATCTTAAAGCTCTGTCCCACGGTAAGAGTTCATTCCAAGAGTTCTCCCGAGTTTGCCCTGATTCGAACTCGGAGATTTACGGTAATGGCCACTCGTCGGTACTCAAGGCTCTCGTGAACATTTTTCATCACGTTGAAAAATCTTCATGAGTCTTCCCGTGCTTACCTGCCGTTAGCGAGTCTTCCCGAGTACCTGCCGTTAGCGTTAAGAGACGTCCCCGAGCTCCGACGTACCCGCTACGTTCATTCTCTGTGATTACCGCGAGTTTGATTATCTTTAAACTCGGGAGAGCTCTTGGAATGAACTCGTACCGTGGGACAGGGCTTTCACACACACTAGGGACAATTTCTATTTTTACACCAAGCCAATTGGCCTACAGACCTGTACGTCTTTGTAGTGTGGGAGGAAACTGAAGATCTGGGAGGAAACCCACGTGGTCACTGGGAGAAGGTAGAAACTTCGTACAGACAGCACCCGTAGTCGGGATTGAACCCGCGTCTCTGGCGCAGTAAGGCAGCAACTCTAACGCTGCGCCACCATGCCGCCGGGAAGATTGGATTGGATGGTTTACATTCAGAAACATGCCAACTCTCAGCATTCTTTACAGAGATTATACAGAAGCAGTCAAAGAGTGTAAATACTGCTGCTCTCTCATTAAGTACATTTCCCACAGGAGCTACTGGCTGGAGTTTTGATCCCCCCAGGCATTTAGAACCATCCTCAGTCTCGTGCGCATGCCTTGTAAACTAATAGGATGACAATTTGTATTCACTGTGTGAAGTTTCAATACTTCAAATGAATACCTTTAGTTTTAAGGATACTGGGCAGAAACAGGCCCATTGGCCCACCGAGTCCACGCCAGCCAAGTCAAGTCAAGTCAAGTCTATTTGTCACATACACATACGAGATGTGCAGTGAAATGAAAGTGGCAATGTTCGCGGACTTTTGTGCAATAGACAAACAACCAAACCAGCCAGTGATCACCCCGCACACTAGTTCTATCCTACACACTAGGAACAATTTACAGAATAATAATAATAATAATAAATTTTATTTAATGGGCGCCTTTCAGACATCTCAAGGACACCTTACATAGTAATCGGAATAAAAACATATAATCGGAATATAACAAGTAATAAAGACATCACAGAGACACAAATTAAAAACAGAATTCAATCCAAAAACAGAAAATCAAAAACACAGTGTCTATTAACTACAAACCTACAAAAACACAGAAGTCTATTAACTACAAACCTATACGTTCATAAGTTGTAGGAGCAGAATTCTGCCATTCGGCCCATCAAGCCTACTGCGCCGTTCAATCATGGCTGCTCAACCTTTCCCTCTCAACCCCATTCTCCTGCCTTCTCCCCATAACCCCTGACACCCGTACTAATCAAGAACCTACCAAGCTCCACTGACTTGGCCTCCACAGCCTACTGTGGCAAAGAATTCCACAGATTCACCACCCTCTGAATAAAGAAATCCCTCCTCATCGCCTTTATAACCATATAACCGTTACAGCACGGAAACAGGCCATCTCGGCCCTTCTAGTCCGTGCCGAACACTTATTCTCCCCTAGTCCCATATACCTGCACTCAGACCATAACCCTCCATTCCTTTCCCGTCCATATACCTATCCAATTTCTTTTTAAATGATAAAATAGAACCTGCCTCCACCACTTCCACTGGAAGCTCATTCCACACAGCTACCACTCTCTGAGTAAAGAAGTTCCCCCTCATGTTACCCCTAATCTTCTGTCCCTTAATTCTCAAATCATGTCCTCTTGTTTGAATCTTCCCTATTCTCAATGGGAAAAGCTTATCCACGTCAACTCTGTCTATCCCTCTCATCATTTTAAAGACCTCTATCAAGTCCCCCCTTAACCTTCTGCGATCCAAAGAATAAAGACCTAAAGGTACATCCTTTTATTCTGAGGCTATGACCTCTAGTCCTAGACTCTCCCACTAGTGGAACCATCCTCTCCACGTCCACTCTATCCAAGCCTTTCACTAATCAGTAAGTTTCAATGCGGTCCCAGCCTCATACTTCTGCTTTCTAATGAGTACGGGCTCAACGTGCAAGGTAGACAAAAATGCTGGAGGAACTCAGCGGGTGAGGCAGCATCAATGGAGAGAAGAAATAGGCGACGTTTCGGGTCGAGACTCATCTTCAGACAGACCTTTCTCTCCAGCATCTGCACTTCTTTCTTACACAGGCTCAATCTGTACATCTTTGGAGTGTGGGAGGAAACCGGAGCTCCCGGGGAAACCCCATGCGGTCACGGGGAGAATGTACAAACCCCGTACTGACAGCACCATAGTCAGGATCGAACCCGGGTCTCTCCGGATGCGCTACTCTGCCACCCGCTAAAGAAGCCATTTCAACAACATATTCAATTAGTACAAACAAATATCCAATTAATTCACTGTTCGAATAGCGAGCGTAGCTCAAATAGTATAAACTGAAGTATATAAATAGTAAGCAGCACCACTCACACCTCATTATCACTTATACAGAGCTGTTGTGCATGTTTTTAATCTTGCACTGATTGTCCATATTGTAGACAAAAATGCTGGAGAAACTCAGCGGGTGAGGCAGCATCTATGGAGCAAAGGAAATATGCAACGTTTCAGGCTGAAACCCTTCTTCAAAAGTTGCCTATTTCCTTCGCTCCATAGATGCTGCCTCACCCGCTGAGTTTTCTCCAGCATTTTCATCTACCTTCGATTTTCCAGCATCTGCAGTTCCTTCTTGAACAACTGGTTGTCCATATGTCAGGCAGAAATACTCAGCAAGAATGCTTTTGTTACATTGGCCTTCACTCTCCACTGCATTTTCTGCTAGTCCTTTCCCTCAGTAATTTCATGCTGAAACCCAAAGACAGATCTTTCCTGTAGACCTCACAAACTGTTATATTTGTTCCTGACCCGAACTATCTGGGGACCATGTCTCCATAATGGCCGCTTGTGCAGTGGGACTTGTGCCCACAATTTATTCAATTTGTTTCGACTTGTACAGTATGTGGTTGTAAAATGAAACATTACCTCCTCCATCCAGTCTAATCTGTCCTCTAACTTTAATATTTAATTAGGACATTTCATATTTCCTTTGTTGATTCAAATACTCGAACATTCTTTGACCACGGTGCCTAAAATACTTTTCTAATTTAATCGAGTCTGAAGAAGGGTTTCGGCCCGAAACGTTGCCTATTTCCTTCGCTCCATAGATGCTGCCGCACCCGCTGAGTTTCTCCAGCAATTTTGTCTACCATACATTTTAAATTATTACAAACAGAATTTAAGAGAGTAAGAATATTTTCCCAAGGATGGGAAGATTAAATACTAGAGGGCCTAGATGTGGTCTTACCGGAGCCGACACATAGGGATGAGTGAGGTGAGAGGGGGCAACATTTAATGGGACCCGAAGGGTAACTTTTTCACACAGAGGGTGGTGAGTATATAGAATGAGATGCCAGAGGAGGTAGTTGAGGCAGGTACTATTAACAGTATTTTAAAGACACTTTGACAGATAGGCCAAATGCAGGCGGATGGGACTAGAGTAGATGGGGCACAGTGGTCGTCACGTGAAGTTGGGCCAAAGGGGCTGTTTCTATGCTGTACGACTCTCTGAGTCAACGCCTGATTCACATGGACGTGCTGGGCTGGTTTCCGTGCTGTATGTATGACTCTATGACGCATTGCCTAATAATAAAGTTATGGACAGGAATAAGGTTGGTCCTCAAGTTGGGAGGTCATGTTGCAGTTTCATAGAAACATAGAAACATAGAAATTAGGTGCAGGAGTAGATTCGGCCCTTCGAGCCTGCACCGCCATTCAATATGATCATGGCTGATCATCCAACTCAGTATCCCGTACCTGCCTTCTCTCCATACCCTCTGATCCCTTTAGCCACAAGGGCCACATCTAACTCCCTCTTAAATATAGCCAATGAACTGGCCTCAACTACCCTCTGTGGCAGAGAGTTCCAGAGATTCACCAGAGTTTCATAAGATGTTGGTGAGGCCGCATTTAGAGTATTGTGTTCAGTTCTGGCCACCATGTTACAGGAAAGATGTTGTCAAGCTGGAAAGGGTTACCGAGAAGATTTACGAGGATGCTGCCAGGATTCAAAAGTCTGAGCTATAGGGAGAGGTTGAGTAGGCTGGGTCTCTATTCCATGGAGAGCAGGAGGATGAGTGGGTATCTTATAGAGGTGTATAAAATCATGGGAGGAATAGATCGGGTAGAGTCTCTTACCCAGAGTAGGTGAATTGAGGACCAGAGGACATCGGTTCAAGGTGAAGGGGAAGAGATTTAATAGGAATCTGAGGGGTATTTTTTTCACTCAAAGGGTGGTTGGTGTATGGAACAAGCTGATAGAGGAGGTAAGAAACATTTGGGCTGGTACATGGAT
Source organism: Amblyraja radiata (assembly GCF_010909765.2). Classification (NCBI taxonomy): domain Eukaryota; kingdom Metazoa; phylum Chordata; class Chondrichthyes; order Rajiformes; family Rajidae; genus Amblyraja; species Amblyraja radiata. Next base: position 2,899,943 of record NC_045964.1, on the reverse strand, counting down.
AGGGCCAGGTTTGGAGGGATATGGGCCAAACACTGGCAGGTGGGACTGGTGTAGCTGGGACATGTTGGTTGTTGTGGGCAAGTTGGGCTGAAGGACCTGTTTCCACTCTATGATCCATGTTATGGGCCTGTCCCACATAGGTGATTTTTTAGGCGACTGCCGGCGAATACGACATCGAAATTCACCGGAATCAGCACCGGCGACAACCTACGTCACCTGGCGACAACATACAACATCCTGTCGACAATCGACGACATCCTGGCGGCTGCCTACATTAACCTGGCGACAACCTACGACAGCACCTACGTCAAGCTACGCTGATCTGACGTCAAAGCGAAGGTCGCCACTGTCGCTGAAAAATATTCAACATGTTGAAAATTTTTCGGCAAGCAGTAAGACGCTACGACTCTTTGGGCGACTGAGGAGACTACTCACGACCATACAAGCGACACCCCCGGCGACCATGTGGCAACCGCCTAGTCTCCGGTAGGCGCCTACAAAATCACCTAAGTAGGACAGGCCCTTAAAGAACATTTATTGGGGAAAGTCTGATCGGGAGAGTGCAAGAGAAACTCTGGCCAAAGTACATTGGGAGCATGTGTTTGTGGTTAAAACAACATCTGCCCAGTGGGAGGTTTGTGAAACAGACAGAGCCAGAGTTCAGGAGAGGGTGAAAAGCAAAGATGGCAAGATTAGGGAACATCAGATGACAAAGGCTATTGAAGGAAGCACAGACAGTCACAATCAAGCTAGTCTCTTGGGAAATGTAGAGGATGGGGAGAGTAATTAAGAAATACATCGATGGGGGGGGGAGGGGAGGGGAGGGGGGGCAAGAAGAGGCCACAAGATATCCTTGGTAAGTAAGATTAAGTATATTAAGAGCAAGATGACAACCAAGGATAGGGTGCAGTCCTCGTAGAAAGATAGACACAAAATGCTGGAGTAACTCAGCGGGACAGGCAGCATCTCTGGATAGAAGGAATGGGTAACGTTTCGGGTCGAGACCCTTCTTAGTAATCAATGCGCGGAACCAGGGGATGCGGAGATACTAAATGAATATTTCCCGTCTGTCTTCAGTATGGAAGAGGATGCGGAGAAAAGGGCAGTTGAAAGCAGTCTTTTGTCCAGAGTAGGGGAATCAAGAACCAGGGGACATAGGTTTAAAGTGAAGGGGAAACAATTTCATAGGAAGCTGAGAGGTAACTATTTCACACAAAGGGTGGTGGGTGTATGGAACAAGCTGCCAGAGGAGGCAGTTGAGGCTACATGTTCAAGACATATTTAGACAGGTACATGGATAGGACAAGTTTAGGGGGATATGGGCCAAACGCAGGCAGATTGGACTAGTGTAGCTGGGACATGTTGGTCGGTGTGAGCAAGTTGGGCTGAAGGGCCTGTTTCCACACTGTATCACTCTCCATGACTCTAATAATGCCCCGTCCCACTTAGGGAACCTGAACGGAAACCTCTGGAGACTTTGCGCCCCACCCAAGGTTTCCGTGCGGTTCCCGGAGGTTTTTGTCAGTCTCCCTACCTGCTACCTCCGGCAACCACCTGCAACCTCCGGGAACCACATCTGCAGTTCCTTTCAACACCTAGTGTGTAGGGAGTTGACGAGAAACTGGGATAACATAGAACTAGTGCAAATGGGTGATCACTGGTCACCATGGATCTGGTGGGCCGAAGGGCCTGTTTCCTTGTTGTATCTCAAACTATCTCTAAACTAATGTCATCAGTGACTTAGGAAAGTCTAGTTGTACTGAACTAAAGCTGGATCAGTGTTGTATGCAAAACTTGGGCGGAAATCCTGGGTGGGATGGGCGGACCACGTCCCTCCCATGCTTTGCAGGATGGGAGACAATCCCCCCCATGTTTCGTAATCCGGATTTTGAAATTCGGTGAAAAAAAAATCTATTAAAATCTCCACTTTCCGCGAGACAGTGAGGGTGTCACTGTTAAGCACTTGTTAATTGTCTCTATTAACATCGTATTAACATGATGTGTCACCATTTGTTTTGACCTTCAAGTATTACTGACAGTATTCAGAGAATTTCTTAAAGCTGTCTGATGTGGGTACAGTTATCATTTGAACTAATTGGATGTATTGGTGGATGGGAAAGATCGGATATCGGATTTAAACGGGTCGGGTCATTAAGGACTCCGGTCGAATGGGTTTCCTGGCTGGCTTGCAGGTAAGTCCCTCATTCACGGTCACTCATGTTATTTAGTATTTTTTACCCATCTCTCTCTCTCCCCTCCAAGGTTGGTTCTTCTGTTTGCCTTTATTTATTTTAGTTTTATTTGTTTGGGTGAGTGGGCAAACGCATGGCAGATGCAGTATAATGTGGATAAATGTGAGGTTATCCACTTTGGTGGCAAAAACAGGAAAGTAGACTATTATCTGAATGGTGGCCGATTAGGAAAAGGGGAGATGCAACGAGACCTGGGTGTCATGGTACACCAGTCATTGAAAGTAGGCATGCAGGTGCAGCAGGCAGTGAAGAAAGTGAATGGTATGTTAGCATTCATAACAAAAGGATTTGAGTATAGGAGCAGGGAGGTTCTACTGCAGTTGTACAGGGTCTTGGTGAGACCACACCTGGAGTATTGCGTACAGTTTTGGTCTCCTAATCTGAGAAAAGACATTCTTGCCATAAAGGGAGTGCAGAGAAGGTTCACCAGACTGATTCCCGGGATGTCAGGACTTTCATATGAAGAAAGACTGGATAGACTCGGCTTGTACTCGCTAGAATTTAGAAGATTGAGGGGGGATCTTATAGAAACTTACAAAATTCTTAAGGGGTTGGACAGGCTAGATGCAGGAAGATTGTTCCCGATGTTGGGGAAGTCCAGAACAAGGGGTCACAGTTTCAGGATAAAGGGGAAATCTTTTAGGACCGAGATGAGGAAAACATTTTTCACACAGAGAGTGGTGAATCTCTGGAATTCTCTGCCACAGAAGGTAGTTGAGGCCAGTTCATTGGCTATATTTAAGAGGGTTAGATGTGGCCCTTGTGGCAAAAGGGATCAGGGGGTATGGAGAGAAGGCAGGTACAGGATACTGAGTTGGATGATCAGCCATGATCATATTGAATGGCGATGCAGGCTCGAAGGGCCGAAAGGCCTACTCCTGCACCTATTTTCTATGTTTCTATGTTTAAGTGTTATTTATCACATTGTAGCTTTTGAAAGATTCAAGCAGGCATCAGACGCTTTCTAACGGCTGAATCGGCCCGTTCACGGGGCCTTTCATCACCCGGTGCAGCTTAAAATCAAACTGCTGCATCGAGGCGATTGAGGCTCCCGAATTTGGAACCCCCGCCGGCCGATTTTAAGCCGCACCGGGCGATGAAAGGCCCGGCAAACGGGCCAATTCAAGCCCCACGATTCGGGGCAGACAAAGCTGCTGTTGCTGGAGTTTGGAGTCGGTCACCACCCAGGTCAGCTCCCGATGTTACTGTCCACAGAGCCCACGGCCGATGCCTCGTGTGTGTGTGCGCGTGCACGGGCGTCCACCAAGAAATTGTGTCCCACCCATGTTTTGATAGCGATTTCTGCCATCGCTACTGTTATAAGAATTCATCTTATTATGTAACTAAAGACCTGTGTGGGTTTTCTCTGGTTTCCTCCCACATTCCAAAGGTGTGCAGGTTTGTAGGTTAATTGGCTTGGTATAATTGTAAATTGTCCCTAGTGTGTGTAGGCTAGCGATAATGTGCGGGAATTACTGGTCGGCGCAGACTCAGTGGGCCGAAGGGCCTGTCTTCACACTGTATCTCTAAACTAAACAAATAAACAAGACCTAATTAGTTGCACAACATTGGAAGAAGAATACAATCTCATGATGATGGATTACTAGGCTTTGGTATTTGTTTTGTTTTATCCAGGAAAACGAGTTAAGCAAGTTTACACAAATTTAATTAATTCAAAAAATGTGTGAGAGAATTTATAAACAAATATTTCTATAATGTCTATGAATTTCTATAATGAGTTGCTGCCTCACGGCGCCAGAGATCCAGGTTCGATCTTGACTACGGGTACTGTCTGTATGGAGTTTGTACATTCTCCTTGTGACCGCGAGGGTTTTCTTCGGGTGCTCCGGTTTCCTCCCATATTCCAAAAACATACAGGTTGTAGGTTAATTGGCTTCTGTAAATTGTCATAGAGTGATACAATGGCCCTTCGGCCCAACTTGCCCACACCAGCCAATAATGTCCCAGCTACACTAGTCCCACTTGCCTGCACTTGGTCCATATCCCTCCAAACCCATCCGATCCATATAACTGTCTAACTGTTTCTTAAACGATGGGATAGCCCCAGCCTCAACTACCTCCTCTGGCAGCTTGTTCCATACATCCACCCTCTCTGTGAAAATGTTAGCCCTCGGATTCCTATCAAATCTTTTCCCCTTCACCTTGAACATATGTCCTCTGGTCCTCAATTCCCCAACTCCGGGCAAGAGACACAATACTCTAAATGCGGTCTTACCAACGTCTTATACAACTGCAACCAGACCTCCCAACTTCTATACTCAATACTCTGACTGATGAAGGCCAATGTACCAAAAGCCTTTTTGACCACCCTATCACCTGCAACTCAGCCTTCAAGTAACCATGCACCTGTACTCCTAGATCCCTCTGTTCTACAACACTACCCAGAGCCCTACCATTTACTGTGTAGGTCCTGCCCTTGTTTGATGTCTCAAAATGCAACACCTCACACTTCTCTGTATTAAATTCCATCAACCATTCCTTGTCCATCCAAATGCTTGTATATCCTGTCCCCCAGAATACTCTTCAGTAACTTTCCAACTACAGATGTTAAGCTCACCGGCCTATAGTTCCCAGCATTTTCCCTGCAGTCCTACTTGAAAAGAGGCACAACATTTGTCACCCTCCAGTCTTCCGGCATCAAAAAAGCTCATCAGCGCCTCTACTTCCTGAGAAGATTACGGAGAGTCGGATTGTCAAGGAAGACTCTCTCTAACTTCTACAGGTGCACAGTAGAGAGCATACTGACCGGTTGTATCGTGGCTTGGTTCGGCAATTTGAGCGCCCTGGAGAGGAAAAGACTACAAAAAGTAGTAAACACTGCCCAGTCCATCATCGGCTCTGACCTTCCTTCCATCGAGGGGATTTATCGCAGTCGCAGCCTCAAAAAGGCTGGCAGTATCATCAAAGACCCACACCATCCTGGCCACACACTCATCTCCCTGCTACCTTCAGGTAGAAGGTACAGGAGCCTGAAGACTGCAACAACCAGGTTCAGGAATAGCTACTTCCCCACAGCCATCAGGCTATTAAACCTGGCTCGGACAAAACTCTGATTATTAATAACCACTTTCTGTTATTTGCACTTTACCAGTTTATTTATTCATGTGTGTATATATTTATATCATGGTATATGGACACATTTATCTGTTTTGTAGTAAATGCCTACTATTTTCTGTGTGCTTAAGCAAAGCAAGAATTTCATTGTCCTATACAGGGACACATGACAATAAACTCACTTGAACTTGAACTTGAACTCTCCTGTATTTAAGGACGACTCGTAAATTTCAACCAGGGCTCCCGCAATTTCCTTTCTAGTTTCCAGCAATGTCCTCGGATATATCTGATCAGGCCCTGGAGATTTGTCTACCTTCAAACACAACAGTACCTTCAGTACTTCTTTGACGGTAACACTGACTGCTCCCAAGACACTTCCAGTGACTGCTCCAAGTTCCACCGTCCTACTGTCTTTCTCCTCGGTAAATACAGAGGAGAAATACTCATTGAGGACGTTGCCCATCTCCTGTGGCTCCACACAGAGGTGACCGCTTTGATTCCTGAGAGGTCCCACTCTCTCTCTAGTTACCCTTTTCCCCCTTATGTATTTATAAAATCTTCTGGGATTGTCCTTAATGCTACCCACCAGAGCTATCTCCTGGCCCCCTTTTTGCCCTTCTGATCTTTTTTAGTTTACTCCTTAGTTCCTGAAACTCCTCCAGGGATGCACTTGATCCCAGCTGCCTATACCTGTCCCGTGCATCCTTCTTGTTTTTGACTAACATCTCAATTTCCCTCGTAAGGAAGCTTGGCTTACGTTTGTCTGCTTTGCCCTTCACTCTAACGGGGACGTACATATCCTGAGCTTTCTCCGGTACACTTTTAAAAACATCCCACTTGGCTGATGTTCCTTTCCCCTCAAATAACCTGCTCCAGTCAACTTGAGCGAGACCTTCTCTCATACCCTCAAAGTTGGCGTTACCCCAGTTGTTAATTTTAACATGTGGACCCTCTCCGTCCCCATCCATAACTATCTTAAACCTAATCGAACTGTGGTCACTGGTCCCGAAAGGCTCCTCCACACACACTTCAATAACTTGCCCTTCCCAATTTCCCAATACTAGATCCAGCGTTGCCCTCTCACGTGTGGGATAGAACTAGTGTATGAGATGATCGCTGGTCGGCATGGATTAAGTGGGCCAAAGGGCCTGTTTCCATACTGTAACTCTAAACTAAATCTCCTTCATCAAGACTTAATCGACCAATCATCAACAAAACTCATAAGACATTTGAACTATGTAGTCCAAGTCATGTGTGGAAAGCAACTGCAGATGCTGGTTTACACCAAACATAGACACAATGTGCTGGAGTAACTCAGCTGGTTGGGCAGCATCTCTGGAGAATATGGACAGGTAACGTTTCGCGTCGAGACCCTTCTTCAGATCCGACCCGAAACGTCATCCATTCTTTCTATCCAGAGATGCTGCCTGTCCCGCTGAGTTACCCCAGCATTTTGTATCTAACTTCACTGCATCTGCAGTTCCTTACCACACAGTACTCTAATTAAACTGTGAGTGAGGAACCCAGGGTTAGAGTTGAAATTATTAGTGGGAAACCAGAATAAAGATTGAAATTTACTGTGTCATTTCAAAGAGTAGTCTTTCGTTGAGAAGGCTCCCAAAAGATTGGAAGTTGGAAGTAAAAATCAGAACGGAAAGGATAAATGATTTGAGGCAGACAGAGCAACCTTCCTTGTCTCTAGTAATTGTGCAATCTTATGATCGTACTGGCTACATCTGATAAATGCAAGACCTTTCCATGCAAACATGCATCAGCCTTATCTGTAGTCAGTACTGCACAAGGCTACACATTCAAATATCTTTATCAGTCTTGATCTGCACAATTTTTTAATTTACTCCTTAGTTCCTGAAACTCCTCCTGGGATACACTTGATCCCAGCTGCCTATCCATGTCCGATGCCTCCTTCTTATTCTTGACCAATGCCTCACCCTCCCTCATCAGCCAAGCCTGCTTACGTTTGCCTGCCATGCCCTTCACTCTAACAGGGATGTGCATATCCTGAGCTTTTATCTGTACACCAGGAGTCGGCAACCTACGGCCCCCGGGCAGAATGCGGACCGTAACCCGAAATCATCCGGCCCGCAGACGGATTTTGTTTCCCGTATTCATCTGGCCCGCAGGCGGATTTTGTTTCCCGTATTCATCCGGTCCGCCGAGCGCCCGCCCCGGGTGCGCGGCCGAGCTCTGGCTGTACCGCATCCTGCGCAAAGCCGCCAGCACTGCCCCACACCTTCTGTGAACACGTTTAAGAAAGAACTGCAGATGCTGGAAAAATCGAAGGTAGACAAAAATACTGGAGAAACTCAGCAGGTGAGACATGCAAGGATTGCATAGATGCTGCCTCACCCGCTGAGTTTCTCCAGCATTTTTGTCTACCTTTGGTGAACACGTGACTTGATGCCTGCCACCCGGGGCGGGATGGGGGTGGGATCCATGCATACACGTGATAGATGTGGCCCGCCATCCCCTCACAGACATGCATCCTGAACAAGGTTGCCGCCCCCTGCTGTACACTGTGTAGTCAGGTATAGCTTTCCGCTGATTGGAGAGCATGCAACAAAAAAGCTTTTCACTGTACCCTGGTCCACGTGACAATAAACTAAACTGAATTAATTAACTTTAGAAATGGTACATCACGTTTAACAAGAGGAGAGACAAGCAACTACAGATGCTGGCTTACACAAAAGTATACAAACTGCTGCAGCGGGCCAGGCAGCATCTGTGGAGAACATGGATAGGTGATGTTTCACAGAGTGCTGGAGTAACTCAGCGGGTCAGGCAGCATCTGTGGAGAACATGGATAGGTGACGTTTCACAGAATGCTGGAGTAACTCAGCGGGCCAGGCAGCATCTGTGGAGAACATGGATAGGTGACGTTTCACAGAGTGCTGGAGTAACTCAGCGGGTCAGGCAGCATCTGTGGAGAACATGGATAGGTGACGTTTAGGATCGGGATCTCTTTTCAGATCTTTTTCTTGAGTCTGAAGAAGGGTCCCGACCCGAAACATCATCTATCCATGTTCTCCATGTTTGCTGCCTGAGCTGCTGTGTCCTTGTGTGTACTAACTAGCATCTGCAGATCCCTTCTTCAGACTCTTACTCTGGGTCTGGGTGAGTTGCCGGGGCAGACGTGAGGATCGGCGGAGTCGGTGATCGTGGCCCACAGGGGGGGCCAGAGCGGAGGAGAGGCTCGGCGCTAGAGGGCATGGCCAGGGAGCGGCCGGTGAAGGCGTGTGTGCCGGCGGTGGTGGTCGGGGGTCCGGTTTGGAAGTGGTGGGAGTGGTGGACTGGTGTGGGCTGCGATGGTAGGTCCGTACTCTCCAGTCAAAATCCGTTATATAGAGGTCGGTTACAACGAGGGTTTACTGTACTGTTTCACTGTCCACAGAGTGCTGGAGCAGCGCTTCAAGCTGCAGGCTTCTGATTCACAATGACTCACGAGGCAACATAATTCCTAAAAGGTCAAGTGTTATTCCTTATGAGACCATCGCGTGGCCAGTGTTTCCACTCAGTTTCATGAGCACATATTCTCCAGGGCCAGCCCTGCATTGCCAAAGAACCTATCTCATCCTTGCAGGCCGCTGTACAAAATTATTTCACAAGATGTATATCAAAAACAACATGAAGTCCTCTCAAGATAGACACAAAAAGCTGGAGTAACTCAGCGGGTCAGGCAGCATCTCTGGAGAAAAGGAATAGGTGACGTTTTCTCCAGAGATGCTGCCTGACCCGCTGAGCTACCCCAGCGTTTTGTGTCTATCTTCGGTTTAACCCAGCATCTGCAGTTCCTTCCAAACACACAAAGCAGTCTCAGCCAAGTGTAAACATTATTTTCCAGCCACAGAAAGTTTCAGCTTACAACCGAGTCTCTGTTCCCCAAGAATACGGCGATTTGTGCTTTATTGCCAGTGGGCCACTTAATAAAATAATTCAGACTCGCAGCGGAAAAACAATTTTCCACATTCCTGACACCCAGGCACATATTTGCAAGCCCGATTCAGTTCCTCCATTTGGAAAGCATTTCCTAAGTCTTCCAAAATAAATCTCCACTTGTTAATTCACTGGTGTAGTACAAGATCAAGATCACGAGAGTTTATTGTCATGTGTCCCTGATAGGACAATGAAATTCTTGCTTTGCTTCAGCACAACAGAACATAGTAGGCATGACTACAGAACAGATCAGTGTGTCCATATACCATTATATAAATATATACACACATGAATAAATAAACTGATAAAGTGCAAATAAACAGATTATGGGCTATTAATGTTCAGAGTTTTGTCCGAGCCAAGTTTAATAGCCTGATGGCTGTGGGGAAGTAGCTATTCCTGAACCTGGTCGTTGCAGTCTTCAGGCTCCTGTACCTTCTACCTGAAGGTAGCAGGGAGATGAGTGTGTGGCCAGGATGGTGTGGGTCCTTGATGATGCTGCCAGCCTTTTTGAGGCAGCGACTGTGATAGATCCCCTCGATGGAAGGGAGGTCAGAGCCGATGATGGACTGGGCAGTGTTCCAACCCAAAACGTCACCCATTCCTTCTCTCCAGAGATGCTGCCTGACCCGCTGTGTTACTCCAGCTGTGTCTATCTACCAACATCTGCAGTTCCTTCCTACACAGTGCTAGATTACATCTTTATAGATCAGTGGTCTTGCCAAAGTAAGCATGCAGGTACAGCAGACAGTGAAGAAAGATAATGGCATGTTGGCCTTCGTAACAAGAGGAGTTGAGTATCGGAGCAAAGAGGTCCTTATACAGTTGTAAAGGACCCTAGTGAGACCACACCTGAAATATTGTGTGCAGTTTTAGTCTCCAAATTTGAGGAAGGACATTCTTGCTATTGAGGGAGTGCAGCATAGGTTCACCAGGTTAATTCCCGGGATGGCGGGACTGTCATATGTTGAAAGAACGGAGTGACTAGGCTTGCAAACACTGGAATTTAGAAGGATGAGGGGTTTCTTATTGAAACATATAAGATTGTTAAGGGATTGGACATGCCAGCAGGAAACATGTTCCCGATGTTGGGGGAGTCCAGAACCAGAGGCCACAGTTTAAGAATAAGGGGTAAGCCATTTAGAACGGAGACGAGGAAACACTTTTTCACCTAGTGAGTTGTGAACCTGTGGAATTCTCTGCCTCAGGAGACCAATTCTCTGGATGCTTTCAAGAGAGAGTTAGATGGAGGTCTTAAAGATAGCGGAGTCAAGGGTTATGGGGAGAAGGCAGGAACTGATTGTGGATGATCAGCCATGATCACAGTGAATGGCGGTGCTGGCTCTAAGGGCCGAATGGCCTACTCCTGCACCTATTGGCTTTTGTCTATTGTCTATTAACTGAAATGTGTAGGAAGGAACTGCAGATGCTGGTTTACACTGAAGATAGATACTAAATGCTGGAGTAACTCAGAGGGGCAGGCAGCATCTCTGGATAGAAGGAATGGGTGACGTTTTGGGTCGAGACCCTTCTTCAGACTCTTATGGGAAATGTTCAGCGCAGAGAGTCAGTGAATAATGTGGTATAGAAACAGGTTATTTGATGAAACAAGTCCACACTGATCATCATCCACCCAGTTACATTAATCCTTCATAAATCCCATTCATCTCTATTCTCCCCACATTCTCCTCAGCCTGCCCCTCCCCATTTATTGTGTGTATCTACACACCTGAAGCAGTTTACAGTTGGGAACTAACATACCATCCCTCATTTGGAATGTACATGAAAGCCAGATCACCTGGAAAAAAACCCTTCCAATCATGGGAGAACATGCAAACTTCACAAAGACAGCACCTGAGGCCAGGATTGAACCAGGGTCTCTGGTGCCTTGAGGCAGCAGCTCTACCCGCTTCAACACCATGCTGTTGAATCGTTTGGAGCCCAGGGACAAGGGAGGACCAGTCTCTGTCTGTGTGTGTCTATGTGTGTGTGTCTATGTGTCTGTCTGTGTGTCTGTCTGTGTCTGTCTGTGTGTGTGTGTCTGTCTGTGTGTATCTGTCTGTGTGTGTGTATCTGTCTGTGTGTGTGTGTGTGTGTGCGTGTGTGTGTGTGTGTGTGTGTCTGTCTGTGTGTGTGCGCCTGCCTGTGTGTGTGTCTGCCTGTCTGTGCGTCTGTCTGCGCGTCTGTCTGCCTGTCTGTCTGCCTGTCTGTCTGCCTGTCTGTGTGTTTGTGTCTGCCTGTCTGTGTCTGTGTGTGTCTGTCTGTGTGTGTCTGCCTGTGTGTGTCTGCCTGTGTGTGTCTGCATGTGTGGGTCTGCCTGTCTGCCTGTGTGTGTCTGTCTATGTCTGCCTGTCTGTGTGTGTCTGCCTGTGTGTGTGTGTCTGTCTGTGTGTGTTTGCCTGTGTGTGTCTGCCTGTGTGTGTGTCTGCCTGTGTGTGTGTCTGCCTGTGTGTGTGTCTGCCTGTGTGTGTGTCTGCCTGTGTGTGTGTCTGCCTGTGTGTGTCTGCCTGTGTGTGTGTCTGCCTGTGTGTGTCTGCCTGTGTGTGTCTGCCTGTGTGGGTGTCACTCAGTCACATACATAATACTACACATGATCATAATCGAGCCATCTACAGTGTATACGATACAGGATAAAGGAATAACATTTAGTGCAATGTAAAGTCCAATAAACAATAGTCTGCGATCTCCAATGAGATAGATGGGAGGTCAGGCCCACTCTCTAGTTGGTGGTGGGATGATTCAGTTGCCTGATGACAGCCGGGAAGAAACTGTCCCTGAATCTGGAGGTGTGCGTTTTCACACTTCTGTACCTCTTGCCTGATGGGAGAGGTGAGAAGAGGGAGTGTCCAGGGTGAGACTGGTCCTTGATTATGCTGCTGGCCTTGCTGAGGCTGCGTGAAGTGTAGATGGAGTCAATGGAAAGGAGGTCGGTTTGTGTGATGGTCTGGGCTGCGTCCTGTTCCATATTCATATGCAACAGTGAACTTTTTTCTCTCTTTCCCAAGCCTGTCAAAGGATCGTTCATTCTTAAAAGCTAATTGTTTCTCCTTCCGCATGTGCTGCCTGTCTTGCGAAGTGCTTCCGGCATTTTCACCTTATATTGGAGTCTGAACCTTTTACCCCAGGGTGTAAGTGTCCAACACTAGAGGGCATCGCTATAAGGTGAGAGGGGGAAAGTTTAATGGAGATGTGTGGGACCAGGTGGGGGCCTGGAACACATTGCCAGGGATGGTGGTGGAGGCAGATATGATAGTGGTGTTTAAGAGGCTTTTAGATAGACACATGGAAGTGCAGGAATAGAGGGATATGGATCATGTAGAGGCAGATGAGATCAGTTTAACTTGGCATCATGTACGGCACAGACATTGTGGGCCGAAGGGCCTGTTCCTGTGCTGTGCTGTTCTATGTTCTATCCTTGCGTAACCAATTAAACGCAAAGCAGTCGCCAGGCAACTTTCTTTGAAAATCTCAACAAAATTCATTACTTTGACAAGTCAATTGGTTTGACTAACCACTTCCTCTGTGGTTATGTGTGTATTATCCAACATCTCTCTGGTTTTGATGCCCATTGAGGCCTTTATGTGTTAAATAAATGATAGAGTGGGGTCTCTGCATCCGATCAAATGAATCATCCAAAATGTTTCACCGTAATTCTTGCTATTGAGGGAGTGCAGCGTAGGTTTACAAGGTTAATTCCCGGGATGGCGGGACTGTCATATGCTGAGAGAATGGAGCAGCTGGGCTTGTACACTCTGGAGTTTAGAAGGATGAGAGGATATCTCATTGAAACATATAAGATTGTTAAGGGGCTTGGACACGCTAGAGGCAGGAAACATGTTCCCGATGTTGGGGGAGTCCAGAACCAGAGGCCACACACAGTTTAAGAATAAGGAGTAAGCCATTTAGAACGGAGACAAGGAAACACTTTTTCTCACAGAGTGGTGAGGCTGTGGAATTCTCTGCCTCAGAGGGCGGTGGAGGCAGGTTCTCTGGATGCTTTCAAGAGAGAGCTAGATAGGGCTCTTAAAGATAGCGGAGTCGGGGGATATGGGGAGAAGGCAGGAACGGGGTACTGATGAGGGATGATCAGCCATGATCACATTGAATGGCGGTGCTGGCTCGAAGGGCCGAATGGCCTACTCCTGCACCTATTGTCTATTGTAAACTCGAAACCCCATGTGCATCAGCGTGTTAAACAAAAACTCAGAGAATACAATGATTCAAATGATCCAAGCATCACAAAATCTTTTCACTGTACCTCGGTACACGTGACAATAAGCTAAACTAAGCTGACCTCAATGTGGAAGGTACACAAAAATGCTGGAGAAACTCAGCGGGTGAGGCAGCATCTATGGAGCGAAGGAAATAGGCGACGTTTCGGGCCGAAACCCTTCTTCAAACCTCAATGTGGTAGGTGTCACCTTCTTTACATAGGCGAGACCAAGCATAGATTCAGCCATCTCTTCGCCCAACATCTCCACTCAGTCCGTCCTAACCAACCTGAACTCCCAGTTGCCCAGCACTTCAACTCCCCCTCCCATTCTGAATCTGACCTTTCTGTCCTGGGCCTCCTCCATTGCCAGTGTGAGGCCCAGCACAAATTGGAGGAGCAGCTCCTTGGGCAGTTTACACCCCAGTGGTATGAACATTGACCTCTAATTTCAGGTAGTCCTTGCTTTCTCCCTCCTTCCCCTCCCCTTCCCAGCTCTCCCACAAAGCCTACTGTCTCCGCCTCTTCCTTTCTTCTTCCCACCCCACCCCCACATCAGTCTGAAGAAGGGTCTTGACCCGAAACGTCCTTTTCTCTATAGATGCTGCCTGCCCACTGAGTTTCTCCAGCATTTTTTGCCAACTTTGAACTAAAAGTGGAGTGCTTGCCTACTGCTTGTGTCAAATCAGTGGACTCACCGCAAGGAAATCAAACAAGAGCTACAAAAGAAGGTACACAAAAATGCTGGAGAAACTCAGCGGGTGCAGCAGCATCTATGGAGCGAAGGAAATAGGTAACGTTTCGGGCCGAAACCCTTCCTCAGCCTAGAGTTGTGTAGGAAGCAACTGCAGATGCTGGCTGATTGCCATAGAGTCTTACAGCATGGAAACAGGCCCTTCAGCCCAACTTGCCACAGGATCTCAACTTTCAGGGTCGAGACCCTTCTTCCGACTGAGATTCAGGGGAAAGGGAAACGAAAGATAAATGCGGTGACGATGGAGAGATGTAGAACAAATGAATGAAAGGCATGCAAAAAGTAACAACGATGAAGGGTGGGGCCCACAATGGTCCACAGCCTTTATAACAAGAGGAATCGAATATGGGAGCAAAGAGATCCTTCTGCAGTTGTACAGAGCCCTAGTGAGACCACACCTGGAGTAGTGTGTGCAGTTTTGGTCCCCTAATTTGAGGAAGGACATTCTTGCTATTGAGGGAGTGCAGCGTAGGTTTACAAGGTTAATTCCCGGGATGGCGGGACTGTCATATGCTGAGAGAATGGAGCAGCTGGGCTTGTACACTCTGGAGTTTAGAAGGATGAGAGGGTATCTCATTGAAACATTTAAGATTGTTAAGGGTTTGGACACGCTAGAGGCAGGAAACATGTTCCCAATGTTGGGGGAGTCCAGAACCAGGGGCCACAGTTTAAGAATAAGGAGTAAGCCCTTTGGAACGGAGATGAGGAAACACTTTTCTCACAGAGAGTGGTGAGAGTGGAGGCAGGTTCTCTGGATGCTTTCAGGAGAGAGCTAGATAGGGCTCTTAAAAATAGCAGAGTCAGGGGATATGGGGAGAAGGCAGGAACGGGGTACTGATTGGGGATGATCAGCCATGATCACATTGAATGGCGGTGCTGGCTCGAAGGGCCAAATGGCCTACTCCTGCACCTATTGTCTATTGTTGGCTGTGGGGTAGGTGATAACAAGTGATACAGACAGTGAAACTCGACTGGATGACAGTGAAACTAGTACAATGACGAGGGCGGGGGAGGGATGGAGAGTGCGGATGTAAGGGTTACTTAGAGAAAGGGTAAAGTTAGAGAAATCAATACTTTTACCAATAAGCTGCCCAAGCAAAATGCGAGATGCTGTTCCTCCAATTTGTGTTTGGCCCCACTCTGACTATGCTTCAGAGTTAGTATCTGTCACATTACTACTGGAACTAAACAAAACTAAACGACACTAGTGTGATCGGCTGTGTCCCTTCTGTTGCAAACACTTACAGACTACATTGTGCGGCCCCACACACTGTCCCAGCAATAACTAATGGCCAGCAGCACAAATGGCAATGATTTACTCCATCTGCAGGCTCGACAAAGTACATCCATTCACATTCTTTTTTCTCCTGGTGGTTATTCTCTCATTCGTCAACACCAAACCTTCTGACCTCAAGCCTGAGCTATTTTTTCCACGTAACTCCCTGGCAACAAGGAGGCAGACGTTACAGCCATCTGCATTCAGAGCCGTTTTCCATCCAGTTTTTTTTTTTCGTAACAGAGAAAAGAGAGTTCAGTTTAGTTTAGTTCAGAGATACAGCGTAGAAACAGGCCCTTCGGCCCACCGGGTCCGTGCCGACCAGCGATCCCTACACACTAACACTATCCTACACTATGAGGACTTTTACATTAACCTGCAAACCCATACGTCTTTGGAGAGTGGGAGGAAACAGGAGAAAAATCGCACAGGTCACGGGGAGAACGTACAGACAGTACCCGTAGTTGGGATCGAACCCGGGTCTCTGGCGCTGTAAGGCAGCAACTCTACCGCTGCGCCACCAGATGTATTATTGAATCGCACACTCTTCTATGTAAAATAAATGGCTGAAACTCTAGTCTCAGGTGTTGCTTTTTTCTCTGCTGTCTGCAGTTGTTCCTATGTTAATTGTAACCCCACTTGCAACCCAATCATTTGAAACATGAACAAAATGGTGCCAAAACATGGCGATTCTTATCTCTACATCCACTACACTCACCACTGATTTTCCGGCACCCTCGGTTCCCGAGCCTTGCCGCATTATCCATTTTTCCGGACCAACAGGAGGTCACGGCCTCAGAGAGGAGTCCGACGATACTGGAATGTTCCGCCTAGGCCGAGATACCGGCCCGCAAAGTCGGCCTCGGAAGTCGGCTGTGGGAACGGATCTGCTGGCTCTGGCCAGGCTGGAGTTCCACATCCCTGGACGCAGGCGGCAAATTTGACCTGCCGATCGGCAACGGAAGTCCCAATGAGGTTGAGATCGGACGCCTCACCCGGCCTAGACGCCACATTTTCGCGGGGATTTCAAGTGCGCTCTCGTAATTTTGTCCGGATTAAAGGAGGTGCAAGTCCACCAGTTGCCAGAAAGTCAGTGGTGGACCTGTATTGTGAGACACTTTACTTCAATGGCCCTTTATTGTCACGTGTACTGAGGCACAGTGAAATTTGATTTACCATACAGTCAAACCCAAAAAAGCAACAAGATACATAACTACATAGAGATTAAACATGGACTTAAACAGCCACCACAGCGGCGTGTGAGAATCCTCAAGGCACACAGCATAAGCGGAGACCCACAGCCATCGGTTCAATGTCTGGGCCACACACACACACACACACGCTCCTTCACCGTGATGTGACCAGAGTTGTACCGACTGCTGTCACTCTCTCTCTCTGTGCAGTCCCCGTTTGTCCCGAACAGTCAGAAAGTCGCCCACACTCGCACCAGACTCCAGGATGCCCTCATGGAGCGATATCCCCGCAAACACCGAGATCACTGCACTCACGGCAATCCCTCCGAGTCCCCACCAGCGCCGGCAGCTCATCCATCTTATTTTTCAGCAACCTCACCTTCCCCACTGTGATTGAAGGCAAATAACTTGTACCTTCTTTCCTCATTTTCTCCATCGGTCGGGGGAATCGAAACATCCGCAGTCGGGGCGATCGAGGCCCCCGCGATTGGGGCGATCGAGGCTCCTGCGGGTGGAGCTCCCGACCTCGACCCCTAACAAAGGGACCGCCAGCTCCACGATGTTAAGGCCGCAGTGCCGACGGGGATACTATATGGAAAAAATCTCATCTCCGTCGAGGAAAGAGATTAAACAAGTTCCCCCCCCATTATACAAAAACTAAAAGTACACTAAAACATACAAGTAAAAATAGACTAAAAACAACCAACGACAGGGACGAGACAGGCTGTTGGCGAGGCTGCCACATACGGTGCCACCAGATACCTAACTATGATCGTGCTTATGTACAGTAATATTTCTACTGAACTAAATGCAATGGGAGAATGTCACTGTATCTTGGTACATGTAAAATAAAGTACCAGCTACTCACCTCCTCCACCCTAACGACAGCCCTTCCTTCATCTGATACTTCACCTGCAGTGAAAACCTCCAGATCATCGAAACAAAGGCATTCTCTTGATTTCTAAGCACAGGACAAAGTCTGAACACTAACCCATGCTTACATCACCCAAAGAATAAATCAGAATTAATTTATTACAGTGATTAATTAAAATACTGATCTACAGGTTTGGGGTGGCACGGTGGCGCAGTGGTGGAGTTCCTGCCTCACAGCGCCAGAGAACCCAGGTTCGATCCTGACTATGGGTGCTGTCTGTGCAGAGTTTGTACGTTCTCCCTGTGACCGCGTGGGTTTTCTCCGGGTGCTCCGGTTTCCTCCAAAGACCTAGACAGTCTGAGGAAGGGTCCTGACCCAAAATATCACCCATCCTTTTTCTTTGGCTTCAGTAAAAATTGTAAATTGTCCCTAGTGTTTAGGATAGTGTTAGTGTGCGGGGATCGCTGATTGGCATGGACTCTGTGGGCCGAAGGGCCTGTTTCCGCGCTGTGTCTCTGAAGTCTAACGATGACTATTATAAGATTGAGACCTTATTACAAGGATGATTATATGGAGAGTCAAAGTACATCTGATAGTAGACGGCTTGGCAAGGCAGCTCAGCCTCACTAATGACTAGCAAGTCACACACTGACAGGGAAGTCACTTGTTAGCAGACGGAATATGTAGGAAGGAAGTGCAGATGCTGGTTTAAACTGAAGATAAGACACGAAAAGCTGGAGTAACTCAGCAGGCCAGGCAGCTTCTCTGGAGAGAAGGAAGAGGTGACGTTTCAGTCTGAAGAAGGGTCTCGACCTCAAACCTCACCTGTTCCTTCTCTCCAGAGATGCTGTCTGACCCGCTGAGTTACTCCAGCTTTTTGTGTCTAACTTCTGCTTGTTAGAAGAGCAACACTTGCTGCCGTTTCCAGCATCAGGGGCTGCACTAAAGGGCACAGAGGCTTCAGCGGGATCCACCTGCTGAATGCTAGCCCTGCCTGACAGGACAGGTCGGCCATTGGCCATCCACTCATCACTATCAGTATCAAACTTGTCGCTTTACCTCCCCCCTCGACTCCATTCAAGGATCCAAGCAGTCGTTCCAGGTGCAACAGAGGTTCACCTGCATCTCCTCCAACCTCATCTATTGCATCCGCTACTCTAGATGTCAGCTGATCTACATCGGTGAGACCAAGCGGAGGCTTGCCGATCGTTTCGCCGAACACCTCCGCTCGGTCAGCACTAACCAACCTGATCTCCCGGTGGCTCAGCACTTCAACTCCCCCTCCCATTCCGAATCCGACCTTTCTGCCCTGGGCCTCCTCCATGGCCAGAGTGAGCACCACCGGAAATTGGAGGAACAGCATCTCATATTCCGCTTGAGCAGTCTGCACCCTAGCGGCATAAACATTGACCTCCAATTTCCGTTAGCCCTTGCTGTCTCCTCCCCTTCTTAGCTCTCACTCAGCACTCGGGCTCCTCCTCTTCCTTTTTTTAGCCCCCCCCCCCCCCACCCTACATCAGTCTGAGGAAGGGTTTCAGCCCGAAACGTTGCCTATTCCCTTCGCTCCATAGATGCTGCCGCACCTGCTGAGTTTCTCCAGCACTTTGGTCTATCACTATCAATGGGCCTTCCGCATTCCTCTATAATAGACCTAATCAATGCTGCTGAGTCGGCAAAACATCTGCAAATTGCAAACCCTCACCGCCCCCATTATGTGCACAGATGCTCCTCTAATCAACAGCTCTAATTGCTGGAGTAACTCAGCAGGTCCGGCAGCATCTGGTTCAATGGAGCTTCATTGTCACAATGTACGGTGAAAGTCTGGCCTCACACACAGTCCAGTAGAGTGTCGCCACACCCAAGCACAATCCCCCATCAGCAAAGTGTTCACAAGTGATAGGAGCAGAATTAGGCCATTCGGCCCATCACGTCTGCTCCGCTATTCAATCAAAGCTGATCTATCCCTCCCTCTCAACCCCATTCTCCTGCCTTCTCCATGACACACGCACTAAACAAGAATCTATCTCTGCCTTAAAAATATTCATTGACGGCTTCCACAGCTTCTATCCCCCCGTCACTCCACCCCTACCCCCCCCATCACTCCCCCTCTCCCCCCACCCCCGTCACTTACCCCCACCCCCCCCCCAATCACTCCCCGCCATGTCACTTACCCCTCCCCCCCGTCACTCCCCACTCCACCCAGTGTGATTATTAACCTGACATTTGGGAATTACTCCTGTTACAGCCAGCACCTAATCAAGCTGAGAGTACACTGTGCAAAGGACAGGCCGCTCGCTGCCATATCATCAGAAGATAGTTAATCATGAACCTTCTGAACCTTCTGAATTTGTAGTCGGCAGGGCAGTACTCCGCATATCGCCAACTTGTGTAGAAACAAAGAACTGCAGATGCCGGTTAATACACAAAAGGACACGGAGTGCTGGAGTAACTCAGCGCGTCAGGCAGCATCTGTGGAGAACATGGATAGGTGACGTTTCTGTCAAAGGGTCTCGATCCGAAACATTACTAAACATGTGGTAGCCTTTACTTAATTCATTTGCCTCTCAAAGTACTGTTGTAATCGCTCATTGCCCTCTGCTTTGTGATAAGTTCTTGATTATACTATCTACAGGCATAGCGTGATACAGTGTGGAAACAGGCCCACCGGCCCAACTTGCCCACATCGGCCAACCTGTCCCAGCTACACTATAGAGAGAGTACAGAGGAGATTTACTAGAATGTTGCCTGGGTTTCAGCAACTAAGTTACAGAGAAAGGTTGAACAAGTTAGGGCTTTATTCTTTGGAGCGCAGAAGGTTAAGGGGGGACTTGATAGAGGTTTTTAAAATGATGAGAGGGATAGACAGAGTTGACGTGGAAAAGCTTTTCCCACTGAGAGTAGGGAAGATTCAAACAAGGGGACATGACTTGAGAATTAAGGGACTGAAGTTTAGGGGTAACATGAGGGGGAACTTCTTTACTCAGAGAGTGGTAGCTGTGTGGAATGAGCTTCCAGTGAAGGTGGTGGAGGCAGGTTCGTTTTTATCATTTAAAAATAAATTGGATAGTTATATGGATGGGAAAGGAATGGAGGGTTATGGTCTGAGCGCAGGTATATGGGACTAGGGGAGATTATGTGTTCGGCACGGACTAGAAGGGTCGAGATGGCCTGTTTCCGTGCTGTAATTGTTATATTATATGGTTACACTAGTCCCACCTGCCTGTGTTTGGTCCATAACCCTCCAAACCTGTTCTATCCATTTACCTGTCTAATGCCCCTGTCCCACTTAGGAAACCTGAACTGAAACCTCTGGAGACTTTGCGCCCCACCCAAGGTTTCCGTGCGGTTCCCGGAGGTTGCAGGTAGTAGAAGCAGGTAGGGAGACTGACAAAAACCTCCGGGAACCGCACGGAAACCTTGGGTGGGGCGCAAAGTCTCCAGAGGTTTCCGTTCAGGTTTCCTAAGTGGGACAGGGGCATAACTGTTTCTTAAATGTTGGGATAGTCCCTGCATCAACTACCTCCTCTGGCAGTTCGCTCCATAGACCTGACCTACCACTCTAGGTGTAAAAAAGTTACCCCTCAGGTTCCTATTAAATCTTTCCCCCCTCACCATAAACCTATGTCCTCTGGTTCTCGATTCCCCTACTCTGGGCAAGAGACTCTGTGCTTTCACCATATCTATTCCTCTCATGATTTTATACACCTCTATAAGATCACCCCTCATCCTCCTGCGCTCCAATTAATACAGTCCCAGCCTACCCAACCTCTCCCTATAGTTCAGGCTCTAGAGTCCTGGCAACATCCTCCTCAATCTTCTCTCCACCCAATTCTAAATTCATGAATTCATTCTTTCGTAACGCCTCAGAACAACAAAGTTCTTTACTCTCTTGGTTTTCCGTCCAATCATTAGTGTTTTAAAATCAAAGCTCTGTCTGAAGAAGGGTCTCGACCCATCCCTTCTCTCCAGAGATGCTGCCTGTCCCGCTGAGTTACTCCAGCATTTTGTGTCTATCCTCAGTAGCAGCCAGTCACTAGTTGGAAGCAGAGATGTTCGGGTGGAATTCTCCACTTTCCGATGACTTTTTCGTCTCCACCCCTTTATTTATGTTTTGTGGTGTCTGGTGGCGCTACATCAGAGGTTTTACAATATATGATGTGGTCCTGAAAAATCACCAAATGATGTTGCCAGAACCCAAGGGTGTGAGCTACAGGGAGAGGTTGGGCAGGCTGGGACATTATTCCTTGGAGCGCAGGAGGATGAGGGGTGATCTTACAGGGGTGTACAAAATCATGAGAGGAATAGATCGGGTAGATGCACAGAGTCTTTTACCCAGAGTAGGTGAATCGAGAATCAAGGACATGGGTTTAATATGTGAGAGATTTAATATGAATGCAAGGGAATACATTTCCACTCAGTGGGTGGTGGGGGTATGGAACAAGTATATGGTAGTTGAGGCAGGTACTATAATAACATTTAAAAGACATTTGGACAGGTACATGGATAGGACAGGTTTAGAGGGATATGGGCCAAACACAGGCAGGTGAGGCAAATGTAGATGGGGCATGTCTGGGAAAGTTGGGCCGAAGGGCCTGTTCCATGCTGTGTGGCTCTGTGATGCCTGTACTGCAATTGCATACAATGTGCTCCTTTTTATAATTTTTTTCTCCAAAGGACAAGATAAATGCAAAGTTAAATAAACATATTTGTAGCAATAGCACTATTACACACGCACGCATACACGCACGCATGCGTCTGATCCATGTGGTTACATTGTAACAATTGCAACATCGATTGTCACAGTGTAACATCGCAAGGTTGAGGGTTGATTTTAAGCAGCAACTGGTTTCATTTACCATCTTTGTGGGCAAATGGGAACATTAAATGGGAACATCTTCCAACATGTGTTGGGCCGAAGAGCCAGTTTCTGTGCTTTAGACTTTTAGAATTTAAAGAGACAGCGCGGACGAAGGCCCTTCGGCCCATCGAGTCCTCGCCAACCCAGCGATCCCCGCGCACCAGTTCTATCCTACACATTAGGGATATTTTACAGAAGCCAATTAACCTACAGACCTGCATGTCTTAAGGGCCTGTCCCACTGTACGAGATAATTCAAGAGTTCTCCCGAGTTTCCCCGGATTTGAACTCAGAGAATTATGGTAATGGCCGCTCGTAGGTACTCGGGGCTCTCGTGGACATTTTTCAACATGTTGAAAAATCTTCTCGAGCTTACTGCGTTTCCCGAGTACCTGCCGTTAGCGTTACGAGCCGCTAAGAGAAGTCCCCGAGCTCCGAAGTACCCGCAACGTACATTCTACATACTTACCATGAGTTTGATTTCATTTAAACTCAGGAGAGCTCTTGAAATACCTGGTACAGTTGGACTGGCTCTTGGGAGTGTGGGAGGAAAAAGGTAGCCTCCGGAGACACAGGTCACAGGGAGAGCGTACAAACTCCGCACAGACAGCACCTGAGGTTAGGATCGAACTCGGATCTCTGGCGGGAACTCTACTGCCGCGCCACCGTGTAGCCCCTAAACTCCAAAGTCCAAAACTCTAAAATGCAGCCAATGCAAAAACAAGAAACTGCAGATGTCGATTTACAAATAAAAAGACACAGAGTGCTGGAGGAACTCAGCAGGTCAGGCAGCATCTCTGGAGAACATGGATAGGTGTTGCTTTAAAATGTCACCAATCCATGTTGAAAAAGAGTCCCAACCTGAAACGTCACCTATCCATGGTTCTCCAGAGATGCTGCCTGACCCGCTGAGTTACTCCAGCACTCTGTTCATTCACTGTCGCTCCACCTTCGACACTACAACTCCAGTTGAGCTCATCTACGAACTACAGGACCAAGGGGTCAGAACGCCCACTGTAGCTGGATCCTCGACTCCCAGACCCATAGAACACAGTAGGACAATCAGAGAGGGCAGGTGACAAAATATCATCCATACCATGGGCTCACCAGCGGGCTGAGTTATCCCCGCTTTTTGTGTCAGTCTACCTGTAGCATGGTCCCTGTAGATTCACAGCGGTGCAGCCAAATACTACTCTAACGCCATATTCATAAGTTATAATCATAATCATGCTTTATTAGCCAAGTATGTTTTGCAACATCTATGAGGAATTTATTTGTCAAACAGTCATACCGATGAAAAGCAGCAAGACACACAAAACACATTTTAACATAAACATCCACCACAGTGACTCCTCCACATTCCTCACTGTGATGGAAGGCGGAAAAAAGTACAATCTCTGTGTTCTCCCGTGGTCGGGGACCTCGAGCCTGCCGTTGACGGGGCGATCTTGGCTACCGTTGCCGGCGGTCGGGGCCCTCCGCGCCGGGGCGATCAAGCTCCCACATCAGGGGGGAATCTCAGCTCCCCCGTGCCAAATTATAGGGGCAGAATTTGGCCCATCAAGCCTACTCCAGCATTCAATCACGGCTGATCTATCTCTCCCTCACAACCCCATTCTCCTGCCTTCTCCCATAACCCCTGACACCAGTACTAATCCGGAATCTGTCTATCTCTGCCTTAAAAATATCCATTGACTTGGCCTCCACAGCCTTCAGTGGCAAAGAATTCCAATGAATGACACCACTGTACTGGGCCAGGTCTTGAACAACAAGGAGTACAGGATGGAGAGAGAGATTGTAGTAACATAGTGTCAAGACAATGACCTCTCCCTCAATGTAGAAACAAAGAACAGCTGATGTTAGTTTATATCAAAGATAGACACAATGTGCTGGAGTAACTCAACGGGTCAGGCAGCATCTCTGGTGGAAAAGGATGAAAAAGTCTGAGGAAGGGTCCCGAACGAAAACGTCACCCATCCATGTTCTCCACAGATGCTGCCTGACCCACTGAGTTACTCCAGCACTCTGTGAAACGTCACCTATCCATGTTCTCCACAGATGCTGCCTGACCCGCTGAGTTACTCCAGCACTTTGTGCCTTTTTAGTAAACTAACATCCGCAGTCCCTGATTTCTTCAAGAACACCATCTTCACCGCTGTTATCAGCCTCGTCCACAGACCTCTCATATGTTAAGTGTAGGAAAGAACTGCAGATGCTGGTTTAAACCGAAGAAAGACACAAAAAGCTGGAGTAACTCAGCGGGACAGGCAGTGTCTCTGGAGAGAAGGAATCGGTGACGTTTCGGGTTGAGACCCTTTTTCAGTCTGAAGATTTTTGTCAACCGAAATGTCACCTATTCCTTACTCCAGATTTTTTTGTCTGTCTAATATATAAAGTCGTATTCCTGACTACGCCCAATTTACCTTGATTCAACACTTGTTATCTTTATCTGTACTTTCTCTGCAGCTGCAATAATATTTTTAAATCTCTGTTTATGTTCACTTTGCTCTACCTGATCTACTCATGGATGCTATGATGTGCCTGATGAAACACAAAACAAACTCTTTCCACTGTATCGTGATGTGGTGTCAACACTAAACCAGTCTGTCACTGCAAGATTCACACCATGCTAGCACAGAAACCAAAAGCCAAAACATCACCTATCCATGTTCTGTCTGAATGACGGAGATCTCTCTCTTCGGTGTTTGCACACTCCAAAGAGGTGCTGGTTTGAAAGTTAACTGATTACTGCAAAAATGATCCCTGGTGTGTGTAGGGTAGTGCCAGTGTACGGGGAGATCGCTAGTCGGCATGACCTCGGTGGACCGAAAGGTCTGTTTCCATGCTGTATCTCTAAAGTCTAAAGCAAAGTCTGTTTCAGAATTAAGTCCACTTTGAATGTTGAGGAAACTATGACTTACAGAGGAGTATAAATGCCAACGACAATCACAAATAATAATTTGTTGTTCTAAGCCTACAGGAGCTTGAATTCATATATTCGAAAGGTTGAACAAGTTAGGGCTTTATTCTTTGGAGCGCAGAAGGTTAAGGGGGGACTTGATAGAGGTTTTTAAAATGATGAGAGGGATAGACAGAGTTGACGTGGAAAAGCTTTTCCCACTGAGAGTAGGGAAGATTCAAACAAGGGGACATGACTTGCGAATTAAGGGACTGAAGTTTAGGGGTAACATGAGGGGGAACTTCTTTACTCAGAGAGTGGTAGCTGTGTGGAATGAGCTTCCAGTGAAGGTGGTGGAGGCAGGTTCGTTTTTATCATTTAAAAATAAATTGGATAGTTATATGGATGGGAAAGGAATGGAGGGTTATGGTCTGAGCGCAGGTATATGGGACTAGGGGAGATTATGTGTTCGGCACGGACTAG
This sequence comes from Amblyraja radiata, assembly GCF_010909765.2. Lineage (NCBI taxonomy): Eukaryota > Metazoa > Chordata > Chondrichthyes > Rajiformes > Rajidae > Amblyraja > Amblyraja radiata. The sequence continues at coordinate 2,874,119 of NC_045964.1, read as the reverse complement.
AGGGGTCGAGATGGCCTGTTTCCGTGCTGTAATTGTTATATGGTTATTATATGGTTATATAGCACCTTAAACACAGCAAATTTACCAAGGCCATTCACATGGTCTTTTAGACACAAAATGCTAGAGTAACTCAGTGGGTCAGGCTGCATCTCTGGAGAGAACGAAGAGGTGACGTTTCGCATCGAGACGCTGCCTGGTCCGCTGAGTTACTCCAGCACTTTGTGCCTATTTTCTGTGTTAACCAGCATCTGCTGTTCCTCCCTACACACGTGGTGTTTTAAACTTTGTTTGGGTAGCAAAACTCTCTTCACAACACGGTTTGAATACGCAAGTGCCCACTATCATTATCAGAACCACTTTGATGCACACAGCATTCTACTTATGTTTAGTTTATTGTCACGTGTATCGAGGTTCAGTGAAAGGCTTTTGTTGCGTGCTAACCAGTCAGTGGAAAGACTATCTATAAAACTAAAAGTCTCATCTTGACCACTTCCTGTCTGCGATGTATATTGATTTTAGAAAAAACGCTCCTCTGCTGAAGCAGCCCCGAGGATTTTTCCAATCGATGAAAATTAAAAAAGTTATGAATGTTTAAAAAATCTTGAGATCAGCTGATTGGTCCTCTCGTCTGTCAATCAGCAATCCGGGGGGCCGGGAGTATGAAGCCCAAATGGTATGAAATTGCATTTGAATTTGGTGGCCTGCACTCTGCTTGAAATGGTATGGGCAATAGGTGCAGGAGTAGGCCATTCGGCCCTTCGAGCCAGCACCGCCATTCAATGTGATCATGGCTGATCATCCCCAATCAGTACCCCGTTCCTGCCTTCTCCCCATATCCCCTGACTCCGCTATTTTTAAGAGCCCTATCTAGCTCTCTCTTGAAAGTATCCAGAGAACCAGCCTCCACCGCCCTCTGAGGCAGAGAATTCCACAGACTCACCACTCTCTGTGAGAATTCCACAGACTCACCACTCTCTGAATGAAATTGAATTTGAATTTGGTGGCCTGCACTCTGCTTGAAATGGTATTTCAAGGAATAGCCGTGAGTGAACTACCAGCACACCAGCCCTGAGTGACTGAGATGCCAGCCCACCAGGTCTGAGTGACTGAGCTGCCAGCCCAAAAATCCATTCGGCCCACAATGTCCATACTAGCCCTCTGGAAACCAGTCCCTTCAGCTCAGAACACCCATACTAGCGCTCCAGAATGCCCCCCCCCCCACTGGCCACCAATATTGGAATTGGTGGAGAGGTGGAATATTGCGTTGGGGGACCAGCCCTCCCGTGTGAACATGGGACCCAACGGGTCCCACTTAGTCTCGTACATTATTAAAATCGAGCCGTCCACATTGTACAGATACAGGATAAAGGGAAAAACGGGAATAATATTTAGTACAAGACAAAGTCCAATAAAGTCCAAACAATGATAGTCCAAGGGTCTCCAATGAGGAGGATAGTTGCTCAGGACCACTCTCAAGGTGACCAAACTCCAACTAATCTCACTTTAGCCTGCCTGTTCAACTGGTGTTTGGACAAGTTAATGGATCTGGCACTGGAGTCAGGAATAAACTATCACCACTAAACTATCACCACTAAATTAAATGTAATCAGCACCAACACTGCAAACACAGTCATTTGCTGCTGCCTTCTCGTAAAAGGCCCCTCGGGTTTGTTATAACAGACACACCCATTATCCGATCATATACAGGAATGAACAGTACAACATTAAACCATTCAACCATTCAACCAAATTCATAGATTGAGCACAGGGACTGAGCAGGGTCAAACACGGAACTAGTGGAAGTTGAGGGTGGGCTGGAGGAGACGGCAACCATCAGTGTTGCCCACCTCACCTGGCAGGATCTTTAGAGAGCAACCCCATCATTACACAGGGTGGAGATACAGCCCCACTGGGGGGGGAGGGGGAGGGAGAGAGAAGGTGGGAGAGAAGGAGGGAGAGAGAAGGAGGGAGAGAGAAGGAGGGAGAGAGAAGGAGGGAGGGAGGGGGGGATAACTGAATGGGAGGGGGAAGAGGAGAGATGGAGGGAGAGATGGAGGGAGAGAAGGAGGGGGAGAAGGAGAGAGAGAAGGAGGGATGGAGGGGGAGAAGGAGGGAGAGAGAGAAGGAGGGATGGAGGGAGAGAAGGAGGGAAGGAGGAGGGAGGGAGAGAAGGAGGGAGAGAAGGAGGAAAGGAGGAGGGAGAGAAGGAGGGATGGAGGGAGGGAAGGAGGGAGGAAAGGAGGAGGGAGAGAAGGAGGGATGGAGGGAGAGAAGGAGGGAGGAAAGGAGGAGGGAGGGAGGGATGGAGGGAGGAAAGGAGGAGGGAGAGAAGTGAGTGGGAGGGAGTGAGGGGGAAGAGGGAGAGAATGGGAGGGAGAGAGAGGAGGGAGAGAAGGAGGGAAGGGAGAGAACTGAGTGGGAGGGGAGGGAGGAGGAGAGGAGGTGAGTTACCGGTGCAGAAGTGGAGCAGGGACGAGGTGTCGTACAGGCTGCCGCCGTCCATAGTCCGCCCGCTCCCCATCCAGCGGCCGCTGCCCGGTCTCTCCCCGCACCGAGCCCAGCCCAGCCCAGCCGTGTCCTGTCCGCGTCCACACACACACAGCGGGGCAGGACAGAGGGAGGAGCGGGGCGGGGAATCCCGGCCACAGGGCAGTGGGTGGGTCGGTGGCTGTACCGCCTCCCACACCCACATACTCTCCTTCTCGCCCTCCTTCCCTCACTCCCTCAATCATTCTCTCTCTCCTTCACTTATTCACTCACTCCTTCTTTCACTTCCATCTATAAAAACTCTCTCATCATCAGCTTCCTCCTTTATCTCTTATCCCCTTATCTCAACTCGCTTAAACATCTATCTCTCCTTCTCTCCCTCACTCGCTTCCACCCTCTCTCTCTCCTTCTCTCACTCGCTTCCTCTTTCTCTCTCTCTCTCTCTCTCCTTCTCTCCCTCACTCGCTTCCTCCTTCTCTCACTCTCTCTCTCTCACTCCTTCTCTCCCTCACTCGCTTCCTCCTTCTCTCTCTCTCTCCCCTTCTCTCCCTCACTCGCTTCCTCTTTTTCTCTCTCTCTCTCTCTCTCTCCCTCACTCGCTTCCTCCTCTCTCTCTCTCACTCCTTCTCTCCCTCACTCACCTCCTCCTTCTCTCTCTCTCTCACTCACTCCTTCTCTCCCTCATTATCTTTCTCCCTCTCTCTCCCTCACCAATGTTCAGCTTAAGACTGTAAGAGATAGGGGAAGAATGAGGCCATTCGGCCCTTTGAGTCTACCCCGCCCTTCAATCTAATTTCCCTCTCGATCCCATTCTCCTGCCTTTCTCCCCATAGCCTTGGCGCCCTTACTAATCAAGAACCAGTCAATTTCGACTTTAAAAATACCCAATGACTTGGTAGACAAAAGTGCTGGAGAAACTCAGCGGGTGCAGCAGCATCTATGGAGCGAAGGAAATAGGCAACGTTCCGGGCCGAAAAGTTGCCTATTTCCTTCGCTCCACAGATGCTGCTGCACCCGCTGAGTTTCTCCAGCACTTTTGTCTACCTTTGATTTTCCAGCATCTGCAGTTCCTTCTTAAACCCAATGACTTGGCCTCCACCGCAGTCTGTGGCAGACATTGGGTCTGTACTGTGCTGCCCCATGTTGTATGTTCTGCAACACACATGTGCATTCGAGCAGACGTCTCTCTCATCTCTTCCACACAAAGCTCGCCATAACATACCAGCAAACACAGGGGAGATACAGGGCAAGGAGCTGCATTTAGAACACAGTACAGCACAGGAACAGGCCCTTCGGCCCACAATGTTTATGCTGGGCATGATGCCAAGTTCAACTGATCTCATCTGCCTCTACATCAGGGGTTCCCAACCTTTTTCGTCCCGTTTACCCCTGGCAACTTTAATAGCACATGATAAAGTTATCTCACTTACTTATGAACAACTAATGATGAACAGATACCGGTATACCAGAACCAAACACAGTCAGTCAATGAGAAAAAATATGTACAAACCCAGAATCAACAAAATTTTCCCCCTGGGTAGGTGAAATTTACCCCAGGTTGGGAACCCTGGCTCTATATGATCCATATCCCTCTATTCCCTGCACTTCCACATGCCTATCTAAAAGCCTCTTAAACACCACTATCATATCTGCCTCCACCACCATCCCTGGCAATGTGTTCCAGGCCCCCACTGTAGTGACTTGTTCCACGCATCTCCATTAAACTTTCCCTCTCTCACCTTTTAGCGATGCCCTCTAGTGTTTGACATCTCCACCCTGGATAAAATGTTCTGACTGTCTGTCTGTCCATGCCTCTCATCATTTTATAGAATACATCTATTAAGTCTGCTCTCAATCTCCGACGTTCAAGAGAATCCAAGTCTATCCTGTAGCTCTCCCTGAAGCTGGATCCCTGTAATCCGGGCAACATTCTGTTATTGTGGGCATTTTGAAAAATCTATATAATTAAAAGTCTCATCTTGACCACTTCCTGTCTGCGCTGTATATTGATTTTAGAAAAAACGCTAAGATTTTTGGCCATCTTACTCACACTCCTCCGAGCCAGCCCTGAGGATTTTTCCCATCGATTAAAAATAAAAAAGATCAGCTGATTGGTCCTCTCGCCTGTCAATTCCAGGGGCAGGGGGGGGGGGGGAGGACTATAAAACCCCAGATGCCTGGACGTGAGTCAGTCACTCTGCAAGATCACGAGGGAGAGGCCACAACTGTCATTCTAAGCTGTGATCAACTGAACTGTGAGTCTGCAATGTACTTGCAATAAATGATTTGTTAGCCCTTAATGACAATGCCATGAGTTGTTTGGCCTGCTGCCATGCCTGTGCTTGAAAGTGCAATGCTTAATTGGAAATGAAATGAAATTATAATGTCATGAATTTTGGCCTGCTGCCCTGCCTGTGCTTGAAACTGCAATGCTTTATTAGGTCTGACTGTGTTTGGAATGAACAAATGCTTTATTAGGTCCGACTGTGCTTGGAAGGAATAAATGTGTTATTAGGTCAGAATGTGTTTGGAAGGAATAAATGTTTTATTATGTCTGACTGTGTTTAGTCCAAAAGTCCCGCTCATTTCGTGACTTCCACTTAGTGGACAGGTCGCGCTGATTGCGTAATTTCCGGTGAGTGCAGAGGTCACGCTGATTGCATAATTTCTGGTAAGTGCAGAGGTCACGCTGATTGAGGAAGGTCCGCTGACTGCGGAAGCCCCACAGTGGAGAGGCCGCGATCAGCCGTGTGAGTAGATTCAAGAAAGTTTACTGTCATATATATGGTGTGTGTCAGTGAGTGTGTGTGTGTGTGAGTTTATATGTGTGTGTGAGTGTATGTGTGTGTGAGTGTATGTGTGTGAGTGTATGTGTGTGCGTGTGAGTGTATGTGTGAGTGTGGGTCTGTGTGCGAGTGTCTGGAGTTTTCAAGGCCTGTACGGCTTTGGAGTGTGGGAGGAAAACCGGAGATCCTGGAGAAAACCCATGAGGTCATAGGGAGAATGTACAATCTCCCTACAATTTAAATTAAGAAATTTAATTAGTAATTTTTTTATTTAAATTTAAGGAATTTAAGATTTTGTCCTTTAAATCTTAGGGACAAGCATTTAAGATTGACGATTGTCATTTGGAAATGGTTTATAGTGATATGGACCAAACGTGGGCAAATGGGACTAGTGTAGATGGAGCATGTGGGTCAGCATGGGCAAGCTAGGCTGAAGGGCCTGTTTCCATGCTGAATGATTGTGACAATATGAATGAATGAATGAATGAAAACTTTATTGTCATTCAGATATACACCTAGACACAGTGCACCTTGAACGAAATTTCGTTGCATTTGACTCTCCAATCAGGTAAATAGTAAAAGTAAAAGTGCTAGGTGCGTCCATAAAAATGCCTCATGTGCATGGTTATGTAAAATAAATATATATAAAAAGTTTTTTTTTTTTTAAAGTGTCGATATTTTAAAAGTTCTAGCCTCGGTTTTGTTGAATGTTCAGTAATCTTATGGCCTGGGGGATGAAGCTGTTGCAGAACCTGGTTGTCCCGCTCTTCATGCTGCGGTACCTCCTCCCAGAGTTAAGCAGTATAAACAGTCCAAATTGTGGGTGTGTGGGGGCTCTGGTAATGCCCTTAGCTCTAATCAGACAGCGCTTGTACCCCATGTCCATGATTGAAGGAAGAGAAGTCCCAATGATTTTTTCCGCTGTCCTCACCACTCTCTGAAGGCACTCACTGACAATACATCATTTTGGGAAAAGGAATATTTTGTGCAGTTTCTGTGGAAACTAAAATCAGTATCTGCTGAATGAAAACTGCAGTGAGGTGGTGAGCTTCATTCTAAAACACTCCCAAAGTGCCCACATTCAGGGAGCAGCAGGTCCCTCAATTTATTAAAGGACATTGTGGGGAAGTATAGGGGGTTTGGCTGTTGTGAGAGGCAATGTGCTAAAGACACACAGTTAATGAAGACATTGATGAAGGGTTACACAAAAAGCTGGAGTAAATGCCCCTGTCCCGCTTAGGAAACCTGAACGGAAACCTCTGGAGACTTTGCGCCCCACCCAAGGTTTCTGTGCGGTTCCCGGAGGTTGCAGGTGGTTGCCGGAGGTTGCAGGTAGTGGAAGCAGGTAGGGAGACTGACAAAAACCTCTGGGAACCGCACGGAAACCTTGGGTGGGGCGCAAAGTCTCCAGAGGTTTCCGTTCAGGTTTCCTAGGTGGGACCCAAGGTTTCCGTGCGGTTCCCGGAGGTTCCTGGAGGTTTTTGTCAGTCTCCCTACCTGCTTCTACTACCTGCAACCTCCGGCAACCACCTGCAACCTCCGGGAACTGCACGGAAACCTTGGGTGGGGCGCAAAGTCTCCAGAGGTTTCCGTTCAGGTTTCCTAAGTGGGACAGGGGCATAATTCAGGCAGCATCTCTGGTGATGGAATGGGTGACGTTTTGGATCGTGACCCTTCTTCAGAAACCAGCATCTGTAGATCCTTCCTACACAGTTGAAGTAGGGTCTCGACCAAAATCCTCACCTATTCCTTCTCTCCAGAGTTGCTGCCTCGGAGTTATTCCAGTCTTTTGTGTCAATCTTCAGTGTAAACCGGCATCTGCCGTTCCTTCCTACACACGGACTTAATTAAGTTTAGTTACAGTTAGATGATTGTTAAAAGCGAGGGAAGGCGGAGGAAGTTCGGCATGTCCCCAACAACTCTCACCAACTTCTGCCCTAGAAAGCATTTTATCAGGATGCATCATAGCACGGTTTGGGAACAGCTCCATCCAAGACCGCAGGAAATAGCAGGGAATTGTGGACGCAGCCCAGACCATCACACAAACCAGCCTCCCTTCTATTGACTCGATGTATATCTCACACTCGCACGGCAAGGCCAGCAGCATAATCACGGACCAGTCTTATCCCAGTCACTCCCTCTTCTCCCCTCTCCCATCAGGCAAAAGGTGTGAAAACGCTCACCTCCAGATTCAGGTGTAGTTTCTTCCCAGCTGTTATCAGGCAACTGAACGGTCCTACCACAACCAGAGAGCAGTCCTGAACTACTATCTACCTCATTGGAGACTGTCGGACTATCTTTAATCGGACTTTACTGGCTTCATCTTGCACTGAACGTTATTCACATAATTCCCTTTATTGTGTATCTGTACACTATGAATGGCTTGATTGTAATCATAGAAACATAGAAAATAGGTGCAGGAGTAGGCCATTCAGCCCTTCGAGCCAGCACCGCCATTCAATATGATCATGGCTGATCATCCACAATCAGTACCCCGTTCCTGCCTTCTCCCCATATCCCTTGAATCCATTAGCCCTAAGAGCCAAATCTAACTCTCTCTTGAAAACGTCCAGTGAATTGGCCTCCACTGCCTTCTGTGGCAGAGAATTCTACAGATTCACAACTCTCTGGGTAAAAATGTTTTCCTTCATCTCAGTCCAAAATGGCCTACCCCTTATTCTTAAACTGCGGCCCCTGGTTCTGGACTCCCCCAACATGGGGAACATTTTTCCTGCATCTAGCCTGTCCAATCCTCTACGAATTTTATATGTTTCTATAAGATTCCCACTCATCCTTCTAAACTCCAGTGAATTGTCGTTCTTATTGTCTTTCTGTTGACTGGATAGCACGCAAAAGAAGCTTTTCACTGTACCTCAGCACACGTGACAATAAACTGAACTAAACCAATACTTCATTGTAAATCATCTCAGGCTTACTCCTAGTTTCCTCGTTCTGAAACTGCAGACTTGTGCTCCAGAGGTTCGACAGTTCCAATACCACATGAGTTAGTGCTTTACAAAAAAAGGCACAGAGTGCTGGAGTAACTCAGCGGGTCAGGCAGCATCTGTGGAGAACATGGATAAGTGACGTTTCACAGAGTGCTGGAGTAACTCAGCGGGTCTGGCAGCATTTACTAGAATGTTGCCTGGGTTTCAGCAACTAAGTTACAAAGAAATGTTAGGTCTTTATTCTTTGGAGCACAGAAGGGGGGACTTGATAGAGGTCTTTAAAATGATGAGAGGGATAGACAGAGTTGACGTGGATAAGCTTTTTCCATTGAGAGTGGGGAAGATTCAAACAAGAGGACATGACTTCAGAATTAAGGGACAAAAGTTTAGGGGTAACATGAGGGGGAACTTCTTTACTCAGAGAGTGGTAGCTGTGTGGAATGAGCTACCAGTGGAAGTGGTGGAGGCAGGTTCGTTTTTATCATTTAAAAATAAATTGGATAGGCATATGGACGGGGAAAGAATGGAGGGGATTGGTCTGAGTGCAGGTATATGGGACTAGGGGAGAATAAATGTTCGGCACGGACTTGAAGGGCCGAGATGGCCTGTTTCCGTGCTGTAATTGTTATATGGTTATATTTCGGGTCAGGAAACATCACCTATCCATCTTCTACAGAGATGCTGCCTGACCCGCTGAGTTACTCCAGCACTTTGTGTATTTTTTCTTCATGTTAGTACTTCTAGCCTAGTGCTAGTTTAGTTTTAGTGGTGGTACAGGACCTGATCTGCTATGTGTGGTGGATGTGTTGACACACCCTTCAATATGAGTACTGCACCAACATTTTAGTGCAGATAGATTATTTTCTGCAGCAGGTTTAACAGAGCCTCTATCCACACAGCATCCATTTTGTAAATAATTTATGGAAACAGACATGGATTAGTCTCATCTGTTCACCATTTGCATGCACACTGGTGATATAATTCCATCTGTGTACTGTTTTTATGCCCCAAATAGCGAAAACTACTTAATGCTTGGGGGCTAGTGCAAGGTGGAACTAATAAAATCTTGGGGCCTTAAATCTTCTAAAACAAGGACTCTGGACACAAAATGTAACTCAATGGGACAGGCAATGGGTAGACGGAATGGGTGACATTTTGGGTCGAAAACTACAAAACGGGGATACTTGTGACTCCAATGGCTGATGACATATAATATTGGGCGCAAAATAGTGGAGGAAGCAGCAGTCTCCAAATCCAATCGGCAAGTTAAGGACATGCTTGTAATAACAATAAACTGCAGATGCTGGTTTGCTAAAAGAAGACCAAAATGCTGGAGATTTTTTTGCCCAGAGATGATACTGTCTGATCCACTGAGATGCACCAGCATTTTTTGTGTCTATCTTCACCACCGATTTTCCAGCACCCTTGGTCATCAACTAGAGAGCGGTCCTGACCTTCCTTCTACCGCATTGGAGATTGTCGGGCTAACTTTAATTGGACTTTACCTTGCACTGAACGTTATTCCCTTTATAGCCCTGTCCCACGGTACGAGTTCATTCCAAGAGTTCTCCCGAGTTTGCCCTGATTCGAACTCGGAGATTTACGGTAATGGCCGCTCGTCGGTACTCGGGGCTCTCGTGGACATTTTTCAACATGTTGAAAAATCTTCACGAGTCTTCCCGAGCTTACCTGCCGTTAGCGAGTCTTCCCGAGTACCTGCCGTTAGCGTTGCGAGCCGCTAAGAGACGTCCCCGAGCCCCGACGTACCCGCTACGTTCATTCTCTGTGCTTACCACGAGTTTGATTTTTTTTAAACTCGGGAGAGCTCTTGAAATGAACTCGTACCGTGGGACAGGGCTATTATTCTGTATCTGTACACTGTGGACGACTTGATTGTAATCATGTCTAGTCTTTCCGCTGAATGGATAGCACGCAACAAAAAAGCTTTTCACTGTACCTCTGCACACGTGATGGTAATAAACTAAATTAAACTCTGATATTATCCACCTCTGTAGGGACTTACTGGACAAGGCATCTGAAAGCTCTCATGAATATTGTTGCAGCAACTGATCCCTGTAAGATTCCCAATGCATCTTGTCCCAGGTATCTCCATCGCTCAGTAGGATTGCTGAGGTTCACAATTAATTCCTGACATCTTTGTGATATCATTGAAATATAGTTTGGCTGGACAAAGGCCAGAGATGAACAGAGCAGAGGTGTGAGACGGTCCTCCGATCTGTATCTCACTGTCTTATCATCTGTGGCCTTTGTCTAGCCATCTGCCTTTCAAACACCGTGTCCACCCAGTTGTACAGGGTCTTGGTGAGATCACACCTGAAGTATCGCGTACAGTTTTGGTTTCCTAATCTGAGGAAGGACATTCTTGCCACTGAGAAGGTTCACCAGACTGATTCCTGGGATGTCAGGACTTTCATATGAAGAAATACTGGATAGACTCGGCTTGTATTCGCTAGAATTTAGAAGATTGAGGGGGGATCTTATCGAAACTTACAAAATTCTTAAGGGGTTGGACAGACTAGATGCAGGAAGATTGTTCCCGATGTTGGGGAAGTCCAGGACAAGGGGTCACAGTTTAAGGATAAGGGGGAAATCTTTTAGGACCGAGATGAGAAAAACATTTTTCACACAGAGATTGGTGAATCTCTGGAATTCTCTGCCACAGAAGGTAGTTGAGGCCAGTTCATTGGCTATATTTAAGAGGGAGTTAGATGTGGCCCTTATGGCTAAAGGGATCAGGGGGTATGGAGAGAAGGCAGGTACAGGATACTGAGTTGGATGATCAGCCATGATCATATTGAATGGCGGTGCAGGCTCGAAGGGCTGAATGGCCTACTCCTGCACCTATTTTCTATGTTTCTCTGTCCCAACCCAAAATGTCATCTAATCACGTTGTCCAGAGATGCTCAAGAAAGTACTGCACATGCGGGGAAAATTGAAGTTAGACAAAAGTGCTGGAGAAACTCAGCGGGTGCGGTAGCATCTATGGAGCGAAGGAAATAGGCAACGTTTCGGGCCAAAACCATTCTTCAGACTGATGCAGGGTGGGGAGGCGGGAAGAAGAAAGGAAGAGGAGGAGCCGAATGCCTCCGCTCGGTCCGCATTAACCTACCTGATCTCCCTGTGGCTCGGCACTTCAACTCACCCTCCCATTCCGAATCCAACCTTTCTGTCCTGGGCCTCCTCCATGGCCAGAGTGAGCACCACCGAAAATTGGAGGAGCAGCACCATATATTCCGCTTGGGCAGTCTGCACCCTAGCAGCATGAACATTGACTTCTCCAATTTCCGGTAGCCCTTGCTGTCTCCTCCCATTCTCAACTCTCCCTCAGCCCTCTGGCTCCTCCTCTTCCTTTCTTCTTCCCGCGCCCCCACCCTGCATCAGTCTGAAGAAGGGTTTCGGCCCGAAACGTTGCCTATTTCCTTCGCTCCATAGATGCTGCCGCACCCGCTGAGTTTCTCCAGTATTTTTGTCTACCTGTCCAGAGATGCTGCCTGACCCAATGAGTTACTCCAGCACTTTGTGTCTTTCTTTGTGAGCCTGCATCTGCCGTTCGTTGTTTCTCCCTTGCATATAGATTCAGTCGTTACGCACCTTGGTTTCTCTTTGCAGATCCTTCTGATCACATAACAACTGACAACAGTGCAAAATGTCGTGACTGACACCCAAGGTACATGGAAGTATAAATATAAGTACAAGTTTGTTTCTTTCTTTTACAAATAGGGCGATATGTGATTTATGTTCACAAAAACCTGAGTGATGTAAAATCCAAAGCAAAGTGGATTGCCAGTGAGCTATGATTTACGACATTCCTGCTTTGAATTGTCAGACTAAGTCAGGTTGGTCTCAATTTCTAATGTAATGAAAATGAACTGTAGATGCTGGTTTATTCCAAACACAGACACAAAGTCTGCATGGTGGCGCAGCAATAGAGTTGCAGCCCTTGCCACTCTTGCAGCGCTGGAGACCCGGGTTCGATCCCAACTACGGGTGCTGTCTGTACGGAGTTTGTACTTTCTCCCCGTGATCTGCGTGGGTTTTCTCCGAGATCTTCGGTTTCCTCCCACACTCCAAAGACGTACAGGTTTGTAGGTTAATTGGCTTCGGTAAAATTGTAAATTGTCCCTAGTGTGTGTAGGATAATGTTAGTGTACAGGAATCGCTGGTCGGCGCGGACTCGGTGGGCCGAAGGGTCTGTTTCCACGCTGTATCTCTAAACTAAACTAAGTCTACTCCACCATTCAATCATGGCTGATCTATCTCTCCACCTACATGGGAAATTCTGTACAAATGTGCCCATAATTTAACAAGATTGTATGACATTAAGGATTCGGTGCCTTAGAGAGAGCAGGAGGTGACGAAAGGCAAAGAGCAGAAAATTGGAGATAGGTAGTTAAACTAAAATTTGCCATATCATCCGCGATTGCAAGTTTAGGGTTGTTTCAGATTATTCGCAATAAAATACTGAAGAAAATATAAAACTAGAAATTGTGGCGTTTCCACGTGAATGTGGAAGATCGATAGCCACGACTATGACTGATAGCTGTTGTGATGAACCAGAATTTTTTATTGTAGAAACAAGGAACTGCAGGAGCTAGTTTACAAAAAAGGACACAAAGAGCTGGAGTAACTCAGCGGGGGGAAGAAAGCAGAGAGAGGGAGGAGGGCCAGGGCAAAGCGTGACGGTGGGGAGGCACGATGGCGCAGCGGTAGAGTTGCTGCCTCACAGCGCCAGAGACCCGGGTTCGATCCTGACTATGGGTGCTGTCTGTATGGAATTTGTAAGTCCCTCCTGTGACTGTGTGGGTTTTCTCCAGGTGTTCCGGTTTCATCCCACACTGCAAAGATGTGCAAAGATTGGCTTCAGGTAAAATTGTAAATTTCCCCTCTTGTGTCGGATAGTGTTAGTGTACGGGGGTCGCTGGTCGGCACGGACTCAGAGGGCCGAAGAGCCTGTTTCCACGCTGTATCTTTCAACTAAACTAAACAAAGATAAGAGGCGTGCACAGGGTGTGTGTGTGGAAGTGGGGGGGGGTGGGGGAGGTTGATAGGTAGATGATTTAATAAAACCCAGTGAGAAACATTATTACTATTGTGTTTGGTTGAAGTTAAATATGATTTCAATCTCATATCACTTAGAAAAATCTCTGGTGCGTTCGTCTTAGATTTCATTATGGGACAAAACTCTGTGCTCATGGTAGCTTGTACACATGGCCTGTTTAGTCAGGTCACAGACAAGGGGCCATCCATCCTTCCAGAGTCAGGATTTGAGAAACAATAGTGCTATTGATAGAAGGAAATCCTGTTTATTCTACAGATACATATCATGACATCCCGCTGACCTATGCCGGCCTAGTGTTACACACCAGCATATTAGTACTGAATGGGCAGAATCGTAGCCCACTCCTGTCTGCGTTACTTTAAATATATTAGCTTTCTCTGTCCTGCAGTACTATTTCTCCACTTTAAGAAAATAGTCCACTTACACCCTCGCCACAGCTTCAGTTATAGTTTTAGTTGAGAGATACAGCGTGGAAACAGGCCCTTCGAGCCCGCGCTGACCAGCGATCACCCCTACGCTAGTTCGATCCTACACACTAGAGACAATTTACAGAAGACAATTAACCTACAAACCTGTACGTCTTTGGAATGTGAGAGGAAACCGGAGCACATAAGGAGTAATTAAGACTAAGGAGTAGGCCATTTAGAACGGAGACGAGGAAACACTTTTTCTCACAGAGAGTGGTGAGTCTGTGGAATTCTCTGCCTCAGAGGGAGGTGGAGGCCGGTTCTCTGGATGCGTTCAAGAGAGAGCTAGATAGGGCTCTTAAAAATAGCGGAGTCAGGGGATATGGGGAGAAGGCAGGAACGGGGTACTGATTGGGGATGATCAGCCATGATCACATTGAATGGCGGTGCTGGCTCGAAGGGCCGAATGGCCTACTCCTGCACCTATTGTCTATTGTCTATTGACAACCGGAGAAAACCCACGCAGTCACGGGGAGAACGTACAAACTCCGTACAGACAGCACCCGTAGTCAGGATCGAACCCGGGTCTCTGGCGCTGTGAGGCAGCAGCTTTACTGTGGAGCCACTGTGCCACCCCATTGATGTACAGCGGTCGATACTGGCGTATGAACTGTTATACGTTTACGTTTATTAATGTCACGCGTACCCACTGAAAAGCTTTGCTTTGCGCGCTATCCAAACAGATCAGATAAAACTATACATAAATACAATCAAGTCTAACTCAAGCACAACAGACACAAAGGGGAAGATACAGAGTGCAGAATATAGTTCTCAGCATGGCAGCACATCAGTTCCAGAGATGAAGTCCAATGTCCTCAATGGGGTAGAGGTGAATCGGACCAGGGGCGGAAAACCCGGAGGGGCCAGAGGGGACACATCCCCCCCATGTTTTGAGAGGTGGGCGACATCACCGCCAGGTTAACCTGCCTGGGCTTGCGGGAAATATGGCCAGCGCGGAGAAGCAGCGCTGGTATCCCGTCAGTCCAGACAGGGCTGTTAGTTAACCCGGTGAGACAGGCAGAGTTGAGCTGCATTTAGCACTGGATTGAGCCTCCGAAGCCTCACGTGAGTGTGCGCATGCGCGCGGTCGCCAAACAATTGTGTCCCCCGTCCCCTCCATGTTTTGATAGTGAGTTCCGTTCTTGAATCGGACAGTACCCTAGCTTATGGAAGGGCCGTTCAGAAGCCTGATAGCAGAGGGGAAGAAGCTGTTCCTGAGTCTCCACACTTTCTAATATAACCATATAACCATATAACAATTACAGCACGGAAACAGGCCATCTCGGCCCTACAAGTCCGTGCCGAACAACTTTTTTCCCTTAGTCCCACCTGCCTGCACTCATACCATAACCCTCCATTCCCTTCTCATCCATATGCCTATCCAATTTATTTTTAAATGATACCAACGAACCTGCCGCCACCACTTCCACTGGAAGCTCATTCCACACCACTACCACTCTCTGAGTAAAGAAGTTCCCCCTCATGTTACCCCTAAACTTCTGTCCCTTAATTCTGAAGTCATGTCCCCTTGTTTGAATCTTCCCTATTCTCAAAGGGAAAAGCTTGATCACATCAACTCTGTCTATCCCTCTCATCATTTTAAAGACCTCTATCAAGTCCCCCCTTAACCTTCTGCGCTCCAGAGAATAAAGACCTAACTTATTCAACCTATCTCTGTAACTTAGTTGTTGAAACCCAGGCAACATCTGTACCTTCTGCCATATGAGAGCAGGGAGAGGAAGGAATGGGTGCAGTGGGACCAGTCTTTGAATATGTTGAAGGTAGACACTAAATGCTGGAGTAACTCGCGGCACAGGCAGCATCTCTGGAGCGAAGGAACTGGAGAGAAGGAACTGGAGAGAAGCAATATGTTGGCTGCTTCCCTGAGGCAGCCTGGAGTGTAAATGGAGTCCGTCGTGGGAACTCTGATATGCGTATTGGCATCTTTTTGTCGACAAAAAAAACACTACCCTCTCTTTTCTTTTGCTGTTGCTAAACTCTTAAAATACAATTATCACCACTCTGTATAGTTTGGGCCAAGGAAGAGTTTGGATATTTGGGATTGGCCAAATGAATACGAACCCAGCAAGACCAAGACGTGGAACACAGGTGCAAACTGAGGAGCAAAAGTAACAGGTGGGATTTGAGAAACATAGAAACATGGAAAATAGGTGCAGGAGGAGGCCATTCGGCCCTTCGAGCCTGCACCGCCATTCAATATGATCATGGCTGATCATCCAACTCAGTATCCTGTACCTGCCTTCTCTCCATACCCCCTGATCCCTTTAGCCACAAGGGCCACATCTAACTCCCTCTTAAATATAGCCAATGAACTGGCCTCAACTACCCTCTGTGGCAGGGAGTTCCAGAGATTCACCACTCTCTGTGTGAAAAAAGTTCTTCTCATCTTGGTTTTAAAGGATTTCCCCCTTATCCTTAAGCTGTGACCCCTTGTCCTGGACTTCCCCAACATCGGGAGCAATCTTCCTGCATCTAGCCTGTCCAACCCCTTAAGAATTTTATAAGTTTCTATAAGATCCCCTCTCAATCTCCTAAATTTTAGAGAGTATAAACCAAGTCTATCCAGTCTTTCTTCATAAGACAGTCCTGACATCCCAGGAATCAGTCTGGTGAACCTTCTCTGTACTCCCTCTATGGCAAGAATGTCCTTCCTCAGATTAGGAGACCAAAACTGTACGCAATACTCCAGGTGTGGTCTCACCAAGACCCTGTACAACTGCAGTAGAACCTCCCTGCTCCTATACTCAAATCCTTTTGCTATGAATGCTAACATACCATTCGCTTTCTTCACTGCCTAACATCTTTTTCTACTCAGTCAGTGGCAATAATCGAGAACTCACAGCCATTAGAGGGGGTTTAGAGATCAATAGGGATTTTTAAAGGGGAACTGGACAGAGAAAGAGACACTCCTGGTGAGCAGTGGGCCTCCTCCCCCAGTACGGAGAGTGGAGGGTCGGGGGTCGGGGGGGAGCACAAAGCACTATCTTTGTTTAAGTTCTCAGCAGAATAACACCAATAGTTTTTGAATATTGTAAACTAATCTTTAAAATACTGGCCTGCTGCAGCCCCGGGTAGCTAACTATCTCTTTTTGTACTTGGAAGTAAGAATGTCATTGTTCTGTCTGGGACATATAACAATAAAAACTCTTGACTTGAATATCCCCCTTGAGACAGCGAGCGAACAGGTTTGCCGCTGGTCTTTGACTCCTTTCAAGTCGGGCTGTGATGGATATGTTGCTTTGCTGTTGCTTGTAATTGTCCTACAGAGAATATGTTTGGATAGCCCATATGGTGAAGGAAACAAACAAAGCAGCCACAAATCTGCTCAGAGGAGTGTGTGGCAAACAAAGATGCTGCCTCTGAAATAGCTGTCGTAATTTACCACACACTGCTGTGAAGGCTATCTATCCACCACCTCCACCACTTTGACGTCCCTCCCACTATTCTTGAGCGGACTTTGCTGGCTTTACCTTGCACTAAACCTTATACACTTATCATACACTGCAAATGGCCCGATTGTAATCATGTATTGTCTTTCTGCTGACTGGTTAGCACGCAACAAAAAGCTTTTCATTGTACCTCGGTACACGTGACAATAGACTAAACTCAATTGAGGCTCATCTCTGCTACGAGTTAAACCCCTGTCCCACGGTACGAGTTCATTCCAAGAGCTCTCCCGAGTTTGCCCTGATTCCAACTCGGAGATTTACGGTAATGGCCACTCGTTGGTACTCGGGGCTCTCGTGGACATTTTTCAACATGTTGAAAAATCTTCACGAGTTTTCCCATGCTTACCTGCCGTTAACGAGTCTTCCCGAGTACCTGCCATTAGCGTTACGAGACACCCCCGAGCCCCGACGTACCCGCTACGTTCATTCTCCGTGCTTACCACGAGTTTGATTTTTTTAAATCTCGGGCGAGCTCTTGGAATGAACTCGTACCGTGGGACAGGGCTATTACTGAAATGGAAGTGTGCTTCAAGCAGCAAAAACATTGTTTACCTTCCTGATCGTGAGGATAAATGAAAAAGACAATGTAATCTTTGTTTACTTCAAGTAGTAATAGTTGGAGTTTGACATTAAACCCGAGAAAAATATCCAGCATCTCTGTCTTGTAATCCTAAATCTGAAGAAGGGTCCTGACCCGAAACGTCACCCATCATTTTGCTCCAGAGATGGTGCCTGACCCGCTGAGTTACTCCAGCACTTTGTGTCTATCTTTGTAATTAGTTTAGTTTAGTTTAGAGGCACGGCACAGAAACAGGCCTTTCTGCCACGATGTCCTCCCTGACCAGTGATCCCCGCACATCAACACTACCCTGCACACACTAGGGACAATTTACATTTACACCAAGCCAATTAACCTACAAACCTGTACGTCTTTGGAGTGTGGGAGGAAAACGAAGATCTCGGAGAAAACCCACGCGGGTCACGGGGAGAACGTACAAACTCCATACAGGCAGCATCCGCAGTCAGGATCAAACCCAGGTCTCTGGCACTGTAAGGCAGCAACTCTACCGCTGCGCCACCTAAACTCCAGGCCTAAACTTTATTTTGTAAGATAAGATAGTGGCATTTAAAAGACTTTTGGGGGGGCACATTGATATGCAGGGAATGGAGGGATATGGATTATAGTATGTGCAGGCAGATTGATCCCTGGGATGGTAGGACTGTCATATGAGGAAAGATTGAAAAGACTAGGCTTGTATTCAATTGAGTTTAGAAGGATCTTATGGAAACATATAAAATTACTAGACTAAGTGGGACCCGTTGGGTCCCATGTTCACACGGGAGGGCTGGTCCCCCAACGCAATATTCCACCTCTCCACCAATTTATTGGTGGCCAGTGGGGGGGGGGGGGGGCTTTCTGGAGCGCTGGTATGGGTGTTGTTGGCTGCAGGGACTGGTCTCCAGAGGGCTAGTATGAACATTGTGGGCCAAATGGATTCTTGGGGTGGCAGCTCAGTCCCTCAAGCCTGATGTGCTGGCAGCTCACTCACGGCTGGTGGGCTGGCAGTTGACTCACGGCTATTCCTTGAAATTCCATTTCAAGCTGGGTGCAAGGCCACCAAATTCAAATCCATTTTCCTACAATTTCAAGCAGGGTGCAAGGCCACCAAATTCAAGTGCAGTTTCATACCACTTCAAGCAGGGTGCAAGGCCACCAAATTCAAATGCAGTTTCATACCATTTCATGCAGGGTGCAACGACACCACATTCAAATGCAGTTTCATACCATTTCGTGCAAGGCCACCACATTCAAATGCAATTTCATACCATTTCAAGCAGGGTGAAACCACCATAAAAACCACCATTAAACCACACAAAACACCACACTCACAGTTCAGTAGACATTCAGTGTGTTCAGTTGATTCACAGCTCAGACAGAGTCGTGACCTCTCCCTCCCCCATCATGCAGAGACTGAGCCACACCCACACTTCCGGGTTTTATAACCCCTCCCCCTCCAACCGGAAAAGGTGTGGCCTTCATGGCGTGATTGACAGGAGATAGATTCTCAACATTTTTTAAACACTAATAACACTTTTGTTTTTCATTGATGGGAAGAATCCTCTGCACCTGATGAGCGGAGGGGAACTGAGTAAGATGGCCAAAAATCACAGCCGTATGTGGTAACGTTTTATCTAAAATCAATATAGTGCAAACAGGAAGTTGTCAAGTTTAGACAAACCATTTGCAGGCAGTGCCTTTTTACTTCAACCCAAACCCCCCAAACAACCATTTGCAGGCAGTGCTTTTTTACTTCAACCCAAACCCCCCAAACAACTATTTGCAGGCAGGGCCTTTTTACTTCAAACCAACCATATTTTCATTTTCAAACCACATTAAGGGCACTCACAGTTGAGTAGACATGTGTTCAGTGTTATTCAGAGCTCAGAGAGATGTGACCATCTGGCTTCCTCCATCTTGCAGAGACTGAGTGAAGCACACCACTTCCTGGTGTCCCTCCCCCTCCCTCCAGCAGGGGCAGCAGAGAGAATGGCAATTTTTTTTAAAACATGAATATATCTCTGATTTTTAATCGATGGGAAAAATCCTCTGGTCCCGGAAGGCGGAAGGAGGCTCTGAGCGAGGTGGCCAAAAATGACGGCCGTAGGTGGCGGCAATCTCTCGGAAATCGCAGCACAGTGGGCCAAAAGCGGTCAAGATCAGACTTTTAGTAATATAGATAAAAGGACTGGTAAAGCTGGATGTAGGAAAAATGTTCCCAATGTTGGACGAGTCCAGAACCAGGGGCCACAGTCTTAGAATAAAGGGGAGGCCATTTAAGACTGAGGTGAGAAAAAACTTTTTCACCCAGAGAGTTGTAAATTTGTGAAATTCCCTGCCACAGAGGGCAGTGGAGGCCAAGTCACTGGATGTATTTAAGAGAGAGTTAGATAGAGCTCTAGAGGCTAGTGGAGTCAAGGGATATTAGCACAAAATGGCGGCGGCGCGGGCACATCGCGACGCCCTGTGTTTCCCAAGAATTGGAGAAGTAGCGACAATTCCCCTACTTGTCTCAAGGCTGCTCACACGGAGCAGTCTTGTATCCCTTTCGTACAGCCGACAGGAACTTCTGGACTTCGGTTCCTGCGGCTGCAACAACTTTCTGGGCGATCTCTGTCTCGCTCCTGAGCTCGTCAGAGCAACGGAGCACCGGAGCAGCTGGGCTGGAGAACGCCACCGGAGCAGCGGGGCTGGAGAACGCCACCGGAGCAACGGAGCGGCAGAACACCAGCGCGCACCAAGCCAGCTCGGCCGACCGGAAGCACCAACAGACGGCGACGCGTACGAAAGCACCGCCGGGAACGCAGAGGTGGGTTACAGGCCAGGTTAGAGCTAGCCCCACACAGGCTAGCGATTCCTAGCCTTTTCCTCGCCAACGTGCGCTCTCTGGCAAATAAAATGGACGAACTCCAGCTAAAGATCACCTCCCACAGCTGGATCAAAGACTGCAACATCCCGATTTTCACGGAAACGTGGCTCAACATCGACGTTCCTGACAGCGCCATCCAGCTAACGGGTCGTCATTTACTCCGAGCGGACAGGACAACAGACTCCGGTAAGACCAGAGGTGGGGGTCTGTGCATTTATGTAAATAAAGCATGGTGCACGGACTCCACCATTATCGAGAGTCACTGCTCAGCTAACCTTGAGTTCCTCTTGGTTAGATGCAGACCATTCTATCTGCCCAGAGAGTTCACCTCCACTGTTGAGACTGCAGCCTATATCCCTCCTGATGCTAATGCCAAGCTTGCAATGAAAGAGCTGCATACTGCCATTAGCAAACAACAGACTCACAACCCCGAGGCAGCCTTCATTGCTGCGGGTGACTTCAATCACTCTAACCTGAAGACTGTACTCCCCAAATTCCACCAACATGTCTCCTTCCCCACTAGAGTAGACAAGACACTGGACAAAGTCTACACTAACATGGCTGAAGCTTACAAAGCCGTCCCCCTCCCCCACCTTGGTCAGTCTGATCACGTCTCATTGTTCCTGCTCCCTAAGTACTCCCCACTCATCAGACGGGTTAAACCCACTGTGAGGACAGTTAAAGTCTGGTCAGAGGAAGCGGACTTCACACTTCAGCAGTGTTTTGGAAACACTGACTGGAAGGCGTTTGCAGCCCAGGCCACCCTTGACTCCCACACGGACATTGATTCCTACACATCCTCTGTTCTGGACTTTATAAACTCCACCATCAATAGTGTCACCTCCCTCAAACAGGTGACCATATTCCCGAATCAGAAGCCATGGATGAACAGCGAGGTCAGGCTACTGCTGAAAGCACGGGACACCGCTTTCAGGTCAGGCGATGCTCGAGCCTACAGTTCATCCAGGGCTAACCTGAAGAGGGGCATCAAGAAGGCCAAGCACTGCCATAAGCTCAGGATTGAGGAGCACTTCAACAACAACTCTGACCCCCGACGCATGTGGCAAGGCATCCAGGCCATCACAGACTACAGACCCTCCAACACCACCCCCACATCCAGCGACGCCTCCTTCCTTGAGGAGCTTAATCACTTCTATGGCCGCTTCGACAGGGACAATCTAGAGACAGCCATCAAGGCTGTGCAACCTGCCGATCACCAACCCCTCACACTCACCCCCTACGACGTATATGTGGCACTGAGTAGGACTAATGCACGTAAAGCTGCTGGCCCTGACGGCATCCCCGGGCCTGTGCTGCGCAGCTGACAGACGTCTGGACTGACATCTTCAACCTGTCACTTGCCCAAGCAGTTGTCCCCACGTGCCTTAAAACCACCTCCATCGTGCCGGTGCCAAAACACTCCACTGCGGCAAGCCTCAACGACTTCCGCCCAGTTGCACATACCCCCATCATCACCAAGTGCTTCGAGAGGCTGGTCCTGGCACACCTCAAAAGCTGCCTACCCCCCACACTGGATCCCTATCAGTTTGCCTACCGCAAGAACAGGAGTACGGAGGATGCCATCTCAACGGCACTTCACTCCGCCCTCTCCCACCTCGACAACAGAGACACTTACGTAAGAATGCTGTTCATCGATTACAGCTCAGCATTCAACACCATTATACCCTCTAAACTGATCACCAAACTCGGTAACCTGGGCATCGACCCCTCCCTCTGCAACTGGATACTGGACTTTCTAACCAACAGACCCCAGTCTGTTAGGTTAGACAAGCACACCTCTTCAACCCTCACCCTTCAACCCTCACCCCGCGTTCCACAGGGCTGTGTGCTGAGCCCCCTCCTCTACTCCCTCTTCACCCACGACTGCACACCTGTACATGGTACTAACACCATCATCAAGTATGCAGATGATACAACGGTGATTGGCCTCATCAGCAACAACGATGAGTCGGCCTATAGGGAGGAGGTCCAGCTCCTAGCAGCATGGTGCGCTGACAACAACCTGGCCCTTAACTCCAAGAAGACCAAGGAGCTCATTGTAGACTTCAGGAAGTCTAGGGGCGGCACGCACACCCCCATCCACATTAACGGGACGGAGGTGGAACGTGTTTCCAGCTTCAGGTTCCTGGGGGTCAACATCTCCGATGACCTCTCTTGGACCCACAATACCTCAACTCTGGTCAAGAAGGCTCACCAGCGTCTCTTCTTCCTGAGGAGACTGAAGAATGTCCATCTGTCTCCTCAGATTCTGGTGAACTTCTACCGCTGCACCATCGAGAGCATCCTTACCAACTGTATCACAGTATGGTATGGCAACTGCTCTGTCTCCGACCGGAAAGCACTGCAGAGGGTGGTGAAAATTGCCCAACGCATCACCGGTTCCTCGCTCCCCTCCATTGAGTCTGTCCAAAGCAAGCGTTGTCTGCGGAGGGCGCTCAGCATCGCCAAGGACTGCTCTCACCCCAACCATGGACTGTTTACCCTCCTACCATCCGGGAGGCGCTACAGGTCTCTCCGTTGCCGGACCAGCAGGTCCAGGAACAGCTTCTTCCCTGTGGCTGTCACTCTACTCAACAATGTACCTCGGTGACTGCCAATCCCCCGACACTCCTCCCACAGGAAAAACACTATGTCTGTATACATGTAAATAGGTTTATTTATTGAAATCATATTCTATGTCGCTCTTCCAGGGAGATGCTAACTGCATTTCGTTGTCTCTGTACTGTACACTGACAATGACAATTAAAGTTGAATCTGAATCTGAGTCTGATATGGGGAGAAGGCAGGCACGGGTTATTGATTGGGGACGATCAGCCAAGATCACAATGAATGGTGGTGCTGGCTCGAAGGGCCAAATGGCCTCCTCCTGCACCTATTTTCTATGTTTCTATGTTTATGTTAAGCCTAACATCATGGAGCGGGACTGACTTTGAGCCCCACCGCGGGGTTGCCTGGGATCGACACTCCATCCGCGGCCTACGGACTTTAATGTCAGGAGCTCGCAGTCTCGGTTAAGAGACCGATGTTGGGAGCTCCAAAAACCGCACAACGTCCGACAAGCCCCGACCCGGGGTACAGATCACCCAGCGCGGGAAGCTGACACCCCCCCCCCCCAACACCCCCCCTCCGATGCAGGAGCTTGATCGCCCCAACGAGGAGGACTCAAACCGGCTACGGGGGCCAAGATCGTCCCATCAGTGGAAGGCTCGAGCAAAGAAGGGAAGAGATTGAACTTTTCTTTTGCCTTCCACAACAGTGAGGAATGTGGAGGAGTCACTGTGGTGGATGTTTATGTTAAAATGTATATTGTGTGTTCTGTTGCTTTTTATTAGTATGACTGTACGGCAAATGAAATTCCTCGTATGTTGCAAAACATACTTGGCTAATACAGTATTACTATGATGATGGTGGTCTTGGCATCATGTTCAGCACAGACATCGTGTACTGAAGGGCATGTTACTGCGCTGTACTGTTCTATGTTTTATAATGTTAACAGGCCATCTATAAAATAAACACAGGTGGATCTTGCTGTCTAAACATGTAGACTTCTCCTGAAACCATCGCTGCTTTGCAGGACAGGGTAAAACAACACTGCGGCCAGATCCAATCTTGATTAAAGGTCAGTCATGTCTCAACCAAACGAGTTGAGCTGTATGGGTATTTTATTTCCGATAATCTCTCTGCATTAGGTCCCTGTTTGTCCATGAGATTAAACACACTGTGTATAACGGCACCCTGTGAATAGATGAAAGATTTCTCTGAAGTTAGGTGTCAATTCCCACAGGACAGTCACCCCTACTTGACCATTGTTTCATCAATGTTTCTGGAAGCTGGCCAGACTCACAAAATGAGCGCCGTTTGACTCTATAATGCTGCTGAGGCTCTATAAGGCGCTGGTCAGGCCGCATTTGGAATATTGTGAGCTATTTTAGACACCACATCTGAGGAAGGATGTGCTGGCTCTGGAGAGGGTCCAGAGGAGGTTTACAAGAATGAGTGGGTTAACCTATGATGAGCGTTTGTCGGCACTGGGCCTGTACTCGCTGGAGTTTAGAAGAATGAGGGGGGACCTCATTGAAACTTACAGAATAGTGAAAGGCTTGGATAGAGTGGATGTGGAGAGGATGTTTCCACTAGTGGGAGAGTCTAGGGCCAGGGGCCATGGCCTCAGAATTAAAGGGCGCACTTTTAGGAAGGAGATGAGGAGGAATTTCTTTAGTCAGAGGGTGGTGAATCTGTGGAATTCTCTGCCACAGAAGGCTGTGGAGGCCAAGTCAGTGGATATTTTTAAGGCAGAGATAGATAGATTCTTGATTAGTACAGGTGTCCAAGGTTATGGAGAGAAGGCAGGAGAATGGGGTTAGGATGGAGAGATAGATCAGCCATGATTGAATGGCGGAGTAGACTTGATGGGCCGAATGGCTAATTCTACTTTGTTTTACATTTACCAACCCAATTAACCTACATGCCTGTACGTCTTTGTAGTGTGGGAGGAAACCGAAGATCTTGGAGAAAACCCACGCAGATCACAGGGAGAACGTACAAACTCCGTACAGACAGCACCCGTAGTTGGGATTGAACCCAGGTCTCCGGCGCTGCATTCGCTGTAAGGCAGCAACTCTACCGCTGCGCCACTGTGACCGCTCCGAACTAACACACTTCCACACTCCAAAGATGTAGAGGTTTGTAGGTTCATTACAGGCCCCTTACAGAAGGGCCTTCTGTAAATTGCCCCTTGAGTGTATGATCGAACACGTATACGGGGTGATCGCTGGTTGGCTAGGACTCGGTGGGTCAAAGGGCCTGTTTTCACACTGAATCTCCATATAACCATATAACAATTACAGCACGGAAACATGCCATCTCGGCTCTTCAAGTCCGTGCCGAACACTTACTCTCACCTAGTCCCATCTACCTGCACTCAGACCATAACCCTCCATTCCTTTCCCGTCCATATACCTATCCAATTTAATTTTAAATGATAAAATCGAACCTGCCTCCACCACTTCCACTGGAAGCTCATTCCACACAGCTATCACTCCCTAAACTTCTGTCCCTTAATTCTCAAGTCATGTCCTCTTGTTTGAATCTTCCCCACTCTCAATGGGAAAAGCTTATCCACGCCAACTCTGTCTATCCCTCTCATCATTTTAAAGACCTCTATCAAGTCCCCCCTTAACCTTCTGCGCTCCAAAGAATAAAGCCCTAACTTGTTCAACCTTTCTCTGTAACTTAGTTGCTGAAACCGAGGCAACATTCTAGTAAATCTCCTCTGTACTCTCTCTATTTTGTTGACATCCTTCCTATAATTAGGCGACCAAAATTGTACACCATACTCCAGAATTGGCCTCACCAATGCCTTGTACAATTATAACATTGTCGAATCTCGAAGCTAAATTAAAAGTGGAATGCCCTTTATCCTGTATCTGTACACAGTGGATGGCTTGATTGGTAATCATGTAGTCTTTCCACTGACTGGATTGCAGGCAACAAAAAGCTTTTCACTGTACCTCAGTCTGAAGAAGGGTCCTGACCCGAAACGTCACCTATCCTTGTCCTCCAGACATGCTGCCTGACCCATTGAGTTACTCCAGCACTCTATGTCTAACTTGGCATCATGTTTGGCACAATTATTGTGGGCCGAAGGGCCTGCTCCTGTGTTGTTCTGTTCTATGTTTTATATTCTACATTCTGTGTCGGACTTGCTATTGCTTTGTCCCTCTTTGCCAGAGATTTATGGAAGACTATTTTCGTAAGCCCATTGTATGCATCCACAAATTGCTCTCATGCCGAGTTTTAATTGCAGTTGTTAGGAGCAGCAAGAAACAGACATCAGGAGCATTAGTTGGACTTTACTGGACTTTATTCTGCACTAAACGTTATTCCCTTTATCTTGTATCTGTACACTGTAGACAACTTGATTGTAATCATGTATAGTCTTTCCGCTGACTGGATAGCACGCAACAAAAAGCTTTTCACTGTACCTCGGTACACGTGACAATAAACTAAACTGTGTATGAAGTAACTGCAAACCTGATTTACACCGAAGATAGACAAAAAATGCTGGAGTAACTCAGTGGGATAGGCAGCATCTTTCGAGAGATGGAATGGGTGATATTTTGGATCGAGACCCTTCTTCAGTCTGAAATAATATGTAATATTATAATATTATTACATATCTACTGTGCTGCTGCAAGTAAGAATTTAATTGTTCCATTTCGGGACATATGACAATAGGACACTCTTGACCCGAAAAGTCACCTATGTTCCCCAGAGATGCTGCCTGATCCGCTGAGTTACTCCAGCACTCTGTGAAACGTCACCTATCCATGTTCTCCACAGATGCTGCCTGACCCGCTGAGTTACTCCAGCACTCTGTGAAACGTCACCTATCCATGTTCTCCAGAGATGCTGCCTGACCCGCTGAGTTACTCCAGCACTCTGTGAAACGTCACCTATCCATGTTCTCCACAGATGCTGCCTGACCCGCTGAGTTACTCCAGCACTCTGTGAAACGCCACCTATCCATGTTCTCCACAGATGCTGCCTGACCCGCTGAGTTACTCCAGCACTCTGTGTCTTCTCTTGTCTGTTACATCGTACAGTCAACACACTCTGTTATATTTTCATAATGGTGCCACCTTCCAGATACGATATTTGATCTAGCCTGCCTCTGTTCAGGGCAGCAGTTGGTTACGTGAAAGAAAATGAACACACACACTTCTGAATAATGAATGACTGGCTTGGATTAGAAAAGGAGAAGCAACGATACGAAAGAACATTATTTATCCAAGGAGGGAATGAATTGGCAAACAGTCATAAAACACAATAAGATCCATGAAACATGAACTTAAAGTGATGAGTGGAAAGGATTGGGGATGTGCAAAGATTGGGGGCGGGGGGGGGGGGGAGTCAGTCTCCCCCACGACGGAAGGGGGAGGGGTTGGTTGTACATTTTGATAGCCACAGGGAAGAAGGATCTCCAAAAAGGAGCAGCCAGCTAGGTACCCTCTCCCAGTACCTCCAGCTAAAGGGATGAACACATTGGGTAAGAGCAAAGTCAGTCCTGGGCATATTTGTTGATCTGGTCACTATATTTACCATCCAGTTTACTTTGGCAAACTGCCAGTGCTGCCCATCCACGCAGTCGCACCTTTCAATGAACCAACGCTTTCAGCGAGATAATTGGTGTGAGACTCGTGGTGGTAAGGAGGTGTGGGCCACAGTAAATCATAAAGGGATGAACAATGAAGACTAAGGGCCCGTCCCACTTGGCGTCATTTGCGCGTCACGCAGATGAACATCCCAAAAACCTGGGGCGCCGCGCGCGACCCGCGTCACTGCCTACGTCACCGCGCACCAAGCGCGCGTAATGCGCACCACGCCCTTAAGGACACAATTTGCTGGAGTAACTCTGCGGGTCGGGCAGCATCTATGGTGGACATGGATCGGTGACATTTCGGGTCAGGGTCCTTTTTCAAACTTTTGGATTTGGTTTCTACTGCCTGGACTCATTCTGTAAAATTCTGTCATGTATCTATTGTACCAAGGCCACCACAAAAGTGATTTTAATTTATTATTGTCACATGTACTGAGGTACAGTGAACTGGTTTTGTTTGCGTGCTATCCAGTCAAACACTATCTATCTATCTATATTACTAAAAGTCTGTTCTTGACCGGTTTTGACCATCTGTGCTGCGATTTCCGAGAGAACGCCGCCACCTACAGCCGTCATTTTTGGCCACCTTGCTCAGAGCCCCCCTCCCCCGTATGTGTGCCGAGGATTTTTCCCGTCGATGAAAAATTACAGAGATATTAATGTTTTTACAAAATTCCCCATTCCCTCTGCTGCCCCCGCTGGCGGCAGGGGGGAGGTACTATAAAACCAGGAAGTGGTGTGCCTCAAAGTCTCTTCAAGATGGAGGAAGGCAGAGGGTCACGTTTCTCTGAGCTGTGAATAACACTGAACACATGTCTACTCAAATGTAAGTGTCCTTAATGGTTCTAAAACGCTTGCAGAATGTGTCTATTGGTTCTAAAATGTTTGCAAAAAGTGTCTATTGGTTCTAAAATGTTTGCAAAAAGTGTCTCTTTTGGTTCTACAATGCTTGCAGAATGTGTCTTTTTTGGTTCTAAAATGTTTTTTAGGTTCTCCCCCCTCCTCTCCCCCTCTCTCCTCTCCCCCCCCCCCTCCACCCCCCCCCCCCCCCCCTCTCCACCCCCCTCTCCTCTCCCCCCTCTCCCCCCCCTCTCCTTCCCCTCCCTCTCCTCTCCCCCCCCTCTCCTCTCCCCCCCTCTCCTCTCCCCCCTCTCCTCTCCTCCCCCCCTCTCCTCTCCTCCCCCCCCTCCCCCTCCTCTCCCCTCCTCCCCCCCTCTCCTCTCCCCCCTCTCCTCTCCCCCCCTCTCCTCCCCCCCTCTCCTCTCCCCCTCTCCTCTCCACCATCCCCCCCTCTCTCTCCCCTCTTTTTCTCCCCCCCTCCCCTCCATCCCCTCCCCCACCATTCCTCCCCTAAACCCCCCTCCCCTCCACACACCCTACCCCCTTCCCTCCACCCTCCCCCCCCTCCCTGCTCCCCACCTCTCCCCCTCCCCTCTCAGCACACCCTCTCTCTCACCCTCTTTCCCCCCTCTCCTCCCCCTCCCCCTCTCTCCCCCTCCCCCTCTCTCCCCCTCTCTCCTCCCCCTCTCTCCCCCCCCTCTCCTCCCCCCGCCCTCCTCCCCCCTCCCTTCCCCCTCTCTCCTCCCCCCTCTCCCCCTTCTCTCTCTCCCCTCCCTCCCTCCCCTAAACCCCCTCCCCTCCACACCCCCTACCCTCTTTCCCTCCCCCCTACCTCCCCCTCCCTGCTGCCCACCTCTCCCCTCACCCCCCTCTCTCCCCCTCACTCTCACCCCCTCTCTCTCCTCCCCCACCTTTCCCCCATCTCCTCCCCCTCTCTCCTCCCCCCTCTCTCTCTTGCCCCTCTCTGTGTGTCTCTGTCTCTCTCTGTGTCTCTGCCCCTTCTCTCTCTGCCCTCACTCTCTACCCCCGCCTCCCCCCTCTCTAGATGTGACTGCAAGTTGGGGGGTATGCATCAGTAGATAGGGTGGTTATGGGGTAAAAGGAGCAAATTAATAATATTAATATAATATCAAGGGGGGTAATTAGCGTGAGTGCGGGGGGGGGGATAGTTAGTGTGTGTGACGCTGCATGCCGCCTCCCCCCCCCCCCCCAACCGCACGTTGGGGGAACAGACCCAACGGGTCTGCACTTGGTCTAGTATATTACTAAAAGTCTGTTCTTGACCGGTTTTGGCCATCTGTGCTGCGATTTCCGAGAGAACGCCGCCACCTACGGCCGTAATTTTTGGCCACCTTGCTCAGAGCCCCCCTCCGCCATATGTGTGCCGAGGATTTTTCCCGTCGATGGAAAATGACAGATATATCAATGTTTTTACAAAATTCCCCATTCTCTCTGCTGCCCCCGCTGGCGGCAGGGGGGAGGGACTATAAAACCAGGAAGTGGTGTGCCTCACGGTGTCTATTGGTTCTAAAATGTTTGCAAAAAGTGTCTCTTTTGGTTCTAAAATGTTTTTTTAGGTTTTCCTCCCCTTTCCTCCCCCCCTCCCTCTCCTCTCCCCCCCCCCTCTCCTCCCCCCTCTCCTCTCCCTCCCTCTCCTCTCCCCCTCTCCTCTCCTCCCCCTCCCCTCTCCTCCCCCCCCTCCTCTTCCCCCTCTCTCCTCCTCTCCTCTCCCCACCCCCCCCCTCCCCTCCCCCCTCTCCCCCGTCTCCTCCCCCCCTCTCCGCCCCCCCTCTCTCCTCTCCCCCCTCTCCTCTCCTCACTCCCCCCCTCTCTCTCCCCTCTTTTTCTCCCCCCCCTCCCCTCCATCCCCTCCCCCACCATTCCTCTCCTAAACCCCCCTCCCCACACCCCTACCCCCTTCCCTCCACCCTTCCTCCCCCTCCCTGTTCCCCACCTCTCCCTCTCCCCTCTCAGCACACCCTCTCTCTCCCCTCTTTCCCCCCTCTCTCCCCCTCCCCCTCCCTCCCCCTCTCCCCCCCTCTCCTCCCCCCCTCTCCTCCCCCCCTCTCCTCCCCCTCTCTCCTCCCCCTCTCTCCTCCCCCTCTCTCTCCCCCCCCTCTCTCTCCCCCCTCTCTCTCTCTCCCCTCCGCCCCTCCATCCCCTCCCCCACCCTCCCTCCCCTAAACCCCCTCCCCTCCACACCCCCTAACCCTCTTCCCTCCACCCTCCCCCCTACTTCCCTCTCCCTGCTCCCCACCTCTCCCCCTCACAGCACCCCCTCTCTCTCCCCCTCACTCTCACCCTCTCTCTCTCCTCCCCTCCTCCCCCACCTTTCCCCTCTCTCCTCCCCCCTCTCTCTCTTGCCCCTCTCTCTGTGTCTCTGTCTCTGCCCCTTCTCTCTCTGCCCTCACTCTCTACCCCCGTCCCCCCCCCCCCACCTCTCTAGATGTGACTGCAAGTTGGGGGCTATGCGTCAGTAGATAGGATGGTTATGGGGTAAAAGGAGCAAATTAATAATATTAATATAATATCAAGGGGGGTAATTAGCGTGAGTGCGGGGGGGGGGGGATAGTTAGTGTGTGTGACGCCGCATGCCGCCTCCCACCCCACAACCGCACGTTGGGGGAACAGACCCAACGGGTCTGCACTTGGTCTAGTACTTTAATACAATCAAGCCGTCCATATTGTACAGATAAAGGTTACAACGTTTGATGCATTATAAAGTTGCCCCTGTCATGGGAGTCATTTCAAACAGCATGCTTGTCATGCAAGTCACTGTAGTTTGGAAATAATGTGTCGGAAGGAACTGCAGATTTTAGTTTAGTTTAGTTTCGAGATACAGCGCGGAAACAGGCCCTTCGGCCCACCGGGTCCATGCCAACCAGCGATCCCCGCACATTAACACTATCCTACACCCACTAGCGACAAATTTTACATTTACCAAGCCAATTAACCTACAAACCTGTACGTCTTTGGAGTGTAGGAGGAAACCGAAGATCTCGGCGATAAGCCACGCAGATCACTGGGAGAACGTACTAACTCCATACAGACAGCACCTGTAGTTGGGATCGAACCTGGGTCTCCGGCGCTGCATTCGCTGAAAGGCAGCAACTCTACCGCTGCACCAGCGTGATGCAGTTTAAACTGAAGATAGATACAACAAGCTAGAGTAACTCAGCGGGTCAGACAGTATCTCTGGAGAAAAGGAATAGGTGATGTTTCGGGTCGAGACCCTTCTTCAGACAGTCGGGGGAGAGGGAAACGAGAGATATAGACGGTGAAATGCAGAGAGATACAGAACAAATGAAAGAAAGATATGCAAAAATGTAACAATGACTGAGAAAACAGGCCATTGTGAGCTGTGGGCGAGGTGAAAATGAGTTACAGACAATGAGACTCAACAAGATGACTTTGAAGCTGGTACAACATCTTGGGTGGGGGACGGACGGAGAGAGAAGGGATACAAAGGTTATTAAGTTAGAGAAATCAATAATCACACCGCTGGGCTGTAAGCTGACCAAGCGAAATATGAGGTGCTGTTCCTCCAATGTGCGTTGGGCCTCACTCTGACAATGGAGGAGGCCCAGGACTGAAAGGTCAGTGTGGGAATGGGAAGGGGGGGGGGGAGTTACAGTGTTTGTCAACTGGGGGATCAGGCAGGTCCATGTGGACTGAGCAAAGGTGTT
The DNA here is from genome assembly GCF_010909765.2 of Amblyraja radiata. NCBI lineage: Eukaryota > Metazoa > Chordata > Chondrichthyes > Rajiformes > Rajidae > Amblyraja > Amblyraja radiata. The sequence continues at coordinate 2,841,747 of NC_045964.1, read as the reverse complement.
CAGTGAAACGATCGCCTAGTCTGCGTTAAGTCTTGCCGATGTACAAGAGTCATGTGGGTTGTCCGAGCCATAACGTCGTTAGGTATTTGGGTCATCAGTAAACATGGGCTCTTTTGTCTTCATTGGGTGCTGGTGAAATATTCATAGTGACTCATTAAACCATAGAAAGTGGATTGTCTGAACAGTGTCTTAATGTAGACAGTGGAGATGTCTCTCTCAGAGGCAAAGAGAACAGCAGTAACAGGAACAACTTCAACAAGTCTGGAGCAGTTCAACCTTCATAGCCCATCAGAGCTTTAGTCAGCTGACTACTTGTTATGTTCCAGACCAGCAGAATTTCATTGCACCCATTCTGAACAAATGTATAATGTTCCTTTGTGGATGTAATGTTAATAAATCAGTTCAAGCGACTGATCCTCATCTTGTAGTCAGTAAACAGAGAGTAACTCCAAATGTACAAACGAAGAACTGCAGATGCTGGCTTATACCAACAATAGACACAAAATGCCGGAGTAACTCAGCGGGTCAGACACACGCCGATCCTCTTTCTCCAGAGATGCTGCCTGATCCGCTGAGTTCCTCCAACACTTTGCGCCTATCTTTCTGCAATGAACCCAACAGACTGCCTAGTGCAGTAACGGACCTTTCTGTCACGTGGAGAACGTACAGACTCCGTGCAGACAGCACCCGTTGTCGGGATCGAACCCGGGTCTCTGGTGCTGCAAAGCGCTGTAACGGAACAACTCTACCGCTGCGCCACCATGCCACCCCTAAAATGTCTCCCTAAATACTTATTTCACTTGAGGACAAGTTAAGATGGTAGTGCATGCCAACAGCAACTTGTATTTACAACCAACTTTTATTTCAGTTTGGTTTATTATTGTCACGTGTGAGAGGCCATTTTGTCGCGTGCTATCCAGTCAGTGGAAAGACTGTACACAATAACAATCAAGCCGTCCATAGTGTACAGATGCAGGATAAAGGGAATGTGTTGGAATAGAGGTGTAAATGATTGGAGCGATCGGAATGACTGATTGCAGATCCACTCCGGGGACTAACATGCAGAGAGTCGTCTGGCTTGGACACCATCTTGGATGAGTTTCAATAAACTAAACTATATCGGGCTTTTATCTGCCAATCTGCCAATTTGTGGAATTCCCTGCCACAGAGGGCAGTGGAGGCCAAGTCACTGGATGGATTTAAGAGGGAGTTAGATAGAGCTCTAGGGGCTAGTGGAGTCAAGGGATACGGGGAGAAGGCAGGCACGGGTTATTGATAGGGGATGATCAGCCATGATCACAATGAATGGCGGTGCTGGCTCGAAGGGCCGAATGGCCTCCTCCTGCACCTATTTTCTATGTAACACAGAATGTGTTGCGGAGACAAGGACTCAGATGAAAGAGAGCCTTTGAAAGAGAAGCAGTGTAAAGTAATAAAACACTTTGGTGAAGCATGCAGTAAGTTTGAAGGTGAGATACAAAGTGCTGGAATAACTCCAGCACTTTGGACGGCCCGGTGGCGCAGCGGTAGAGTTGCTGCCTTACAGCGCTTGCAGTGCCAGGGACCCGGGTTCCATCCCAACTGCGGGTGCTGTCTGCATGGAGTTTGTATGTTCTCCCCGTGATCAGCGTGGGTTTTCTCCGAGATCTTCGGTTTCCTCCCTCTCTCCAAAGACGTACAGGTTTGTAGGTTAATTGGCTTGGTGTATGTGTAAATTGTCCCTAGTGAGTGTTGGATAGTGTTAATGTGCGGGGATCGCCGGTCGGTGCGGACTTACTTGGTGGGCCAAAGGGCCTGTTTCTGCGCTGTATTTCCAAACTAAACTAAACTAAGCCAGTCAGGCAACATTCCTGGAGAACATGGATAGGTGATGGTATCATATTCACTGACATATTTCTTACTTGCAGCAGTACAACAGGTATGTAGATACTGTACTCACTACATAACCCTTTTCTCACACCTAATCCTCCTTTATATATTCGATTTCCTTTTATCTCTTCTGATTTCATACCCCTCTATAGTCCTTGTGCCGAAACATCACCTATCCATGTTCTCCACAGATGCTGCCTGACCCGCTGAGATACTCCAGCACTTTGTGAAACGTCACCTATCCATGTTCTCCACAGATGCTGCCTGACCCGCTGAGATAATCCAGCACTCTGTGAAACGTCACCTATCCATGTTCTCCACAGATGCTGCCTGACCCGCTGAGTTACTCCAGCACTCTGTGTCCTTTTGTGTATTAAGCAGCATCTGCAGTTCCTTGTCTCTACGTGCTATTTTGGAATCTTCATCGTTCTGGGAGTCTACCGAGAGGAAACCGGAGCATCCAGGGAAATGCTGCGTAGTCACAGGGAGAAGTACAAACTTCGTACAGATGCAACCTCTAGAAACTGCAGGCAATGGAGAAGAGAAGGGAAAATGTGAGTTAACTTGATGTTTGTAACCTAGGTTGAAAAATAAGTCAGTCCAAAGCCTGAGGGAGGGAAGGAGTGTGGATATTTTACTTTACTTTTGAGATACAACATGGAAACAGGCCCTTCAGCCCACCGATTCTGCACTGACCAGCAATCACCCATACTCTAACACTATCCTACACACACTAGGGTCAATTTACAATTATACCGAAGCCAATTAACCTACAAACCTGCACTTCTTAGGAGTGCGGGAGGAAACCGGAGCACCCAGGGAAATGCTACGCAGTCACAGGGAGAACGTACAAACTTCGTACAGACAGCACTCGTAGTCAGGATTGAACCCAGGGCTCTGGCGCTGTGAGGCTGCATCACCGTGCTGCCCGAAAGATCATGGAAACGGGCTAACAGCAGAGTGTGGGTGGGTAGTCGAGACTGCGGATTCTATTTGTTGTAAGATTGAACTGGTTGGAGAAAATGGTCACATTTCCCCAAATAGCTGCGGTGTTATGTGGCCACCGGTCGCATGGTCGGCATGGACTCAGTGGGTGGAAGGATAGTCTGAAGAAGGGTCTCGACCCAAAAGGTCTCTCCAGAGATGCTGCCTGTCACGCTGAGTTACACTAGCTTTTTGTGTCTATCTTCGGTCTGTTTCCCTGCTACATCTCTAAGTCAATGAATCAAATGGTTTGATCCAATCTTCCACATGATAGGTTTCCACACACAACGAGCTGCCTAACCTGCTGAAATATTTGCAGCAATTTTCATTTTTATTTCGGGCACTTCAAAAATGCCTCTTCGCCAGTGCAAAGTTATGTGTGCAAAATATGATGTTTGTTGTAAACACAGCTGATTGCTGATCGGAAGTGGAACTCATTCTTCTTGTATCCTACTGAAGTCGCCGTGGAAAGTAAAGTGAACCATTTTGCTGCGAATTGTTTTTTAACTGCGAACACTCTTCAGATTAAATAATCCTACTTTGTTTGCCAAAAGCTGGAGACTTTATCCAAATAAATTGGCAAGTAGCCATGAATTAGTGATTAAATGATTTATAAACATAGTCATTCTGGATCTTCATGGTTTAGTCTAGAGATACAGCATGGAAACAGGCCCTTCAGCCCACAAAGTCTATGCCGGCCAGCAGGCTAATTCACTTTTCTAACATTGTTCAAGTTCAAGTTCAAGTGAGTTTATTGTCATGTGTCCCTGTATAGGACAATGACATTATTTCTTTGCTTCAGCACACAGAACATAGTAGGCATTTACTACAAAACAGTCCATATCTATATTACTAAAAGTCTGATCTTGACCGCTTTTGGCTCGCTGTGCTGTGATTTCTGAGAGAACGCCGCCACCTATGGCCATCATTTTTGGCCACCTCGCTCAGAGCCCCCCTCCGCCTTCCTGGACCAGAGGACTTTTTCCATCGATGAAAAATCAGAGAGATATTAATGGGTTTTTTTAAATTGCCATTCTCTCTGCTGCCCCTGCTGGAGGGAGGGGGAGGGACTATAAAACCAGGAAGTGGTGTGCCTCACTCAGTCTCTGCAAGATGGATGAAGCCAAGGGTCACGTCTCTCTGAGCTCTGAATAACACTGAACACATGTCTACTCAACTGTGAGTGCCCTTAATGTGGTTTGAAAATGAAAATATGGTTGGTTTGAAGTAAAAAGGCAATGCAGGTACCAGCCCTCCCGTGTGAACATGGGACCCAATGGGTCCCACTTAATCTAGTACCATAATATAAATATATACACACATGAATAAATAAACTGATAAAGTGCAAATAACAGAAAATGGGTTATTAATAATCAAAGTTTTGTCCGAGCCAGGTTTAATAGCCTGATGGCTGTGGGGAAGTAGCTATTCCTGAACCTGGTTGTTGCAGTCTTCAGGCTCCTGTACCTTCTACCTGAAGGTAGCAGGGAGATGAGTGTGTGGCCAGGATGGTGTGGGTCTTTGATGATACTGCCAGCCTTTTTGAGGCAGCGACTGCGATAAATCCCCTCGATGGAAGGAAGGTCAGAGCCGATGATGGACTGGGCAGTGTTTACTACTTTTTGTAGTCTTTTCCTCTCCTGGGCACTGTAGAGTTGTTTTTCATATAGCTGTCAACTAAAAGCTAGTAAGTAACAACATGTGGAAAACTATCTTTTCTGGTTTAGTTTAGTTTAGAGAAATAGTACGTAAACAGGCCCTTTGTTCCACGATGTCACTAGTTCTATCCTGAACACTAGGGGCAATTTTTGAGGCCAATTAATCTCCAAACCCATGTCTTTGGAGTGTGGGAGGAAACTGGAGCACACGGAGGAAGCCCACGCGGTCACGGGGAGAACATGCAAACTCCGTATCGACAGCAACCGTAGTCAGATGGAACCCGGGTCTCTGGTGCTGTGAGGCGGCAATTCTACCGCTGCGCCATCGTATGTTGAGAGTAATCAGCATCTGCCAATCCCGAAACGTCACCCATTCCTTCTCTCCAGAGATGCTGCCTGTCCCGCTGAGTTACTCCAGCATTCTGTGTCTATCTTCAGTTATTTATTAATTTGTTGGTTTGCACAATGCAGACATTGGCCGTGGCACACGCTTACGTTGCAATAGCAAATATACTTCAAAAGTCGTTTGTAGTCTGATTTAGTTTAGTTTCTTATTGCTAAGTTACAATGAAAAGCTTTTGTTTGTGTGACCCAGTCAGCGGCAAGACTATACATGATTACAATCAAGCCGTCTACAGTGTACAGATAAAGTCCAATGAACTCAGATTAAAGTTTTCTTGTCAAGCATTCCAAATTTTACCTCAAAACTTGTCCCACTGCTGCAAGTTTTGAGGTAAAATTTGGCTCTTCAATAGTTTAGTTGAGTTTATTGTCACGTGTATCGAGGTACAGTGAAAAGCTTTTTGTTGTGTGCTATCCAGTCAGCAGAAAGACTACACGTGATTAAGACGGTGTGATAGGGCGGCACGACCAACGTTGCAGCGCCCTCTGCAGTCCATCGACTGCATTTCGTTGTCTCTGTACTGTACACTGACAATGACAATTAAAGTTGAATCTAAATCTGAATCTGTCTTTTTTTTAAGTTTGTCCCATTGAATGTATAGTTTGTTATGGTTTTTATATTGTTTTTAGTTGTGTATATGTGGGGGGCGGGGTGGGGGAAACTTTAAAATCTCTTCCCTGTACAGGGGACCCGACCTTTTCTCTGTCGGGTCTCCGTTGTCGTTGGGGCCTAGCACCGTGGAGCGGCCTCCAACCAGAACGACCTGGGGCTCCAGTCGCGGAGCCTGCAGACTTGCCATCGTGAGGCTGGCCGGCTTCGGAGCGTGGAGAGCTGTGGTGGCGCGCGGCTCCGGCCCGACTCTGGAGCTCGGAGGCTCCGGCCGCAGGTCTGGTGGACGGTGACACCGGGAGCCCGCGGGTCCCTGGTGGGAGACCGCTTTTTGGAGCTCCCGCAATGGCGGCTTCTCCCGCCCGAGTTGCGGGGTTGAAAACGACCTGGAGCGGGGCCTTACATCGCCCGGCTTGGCTTTAATGGCCGCGGGACTTGCCATCGCCCGCCGGGGGCTCCAACATTAATACCCGGAGCGGGGCCTTGCATCACCCGGCGTGGCCTTAACGGCCACGGGACTTGACAGCGCCCGCCGGGGGCATTAACATCAGGAGAAGAATGGAACACAGGGGAGAGACAAGACTTTGCCTTCCATCACAGTGAGGAGGAGATTCACTGTGATGGATGTTTGTGTAAATTGTGTTGGTGTGTGTCTTGGTTCTTTTCTTGTTGCATGACTGCAGAAACCAAATTTAGTTTGAACTTAATTTGAGGTTCAAATGACAATAAATTGTATTGTATTGTGTTGTATTACAATCGAGCCGTCCACCGTGTACAGATACAGGATAAAGGCCGCAACATTCAGTGCAACACATAACACTGATCATCAATTCATCATCATCATCATCGTTGAAAACATCAACAGGCACGGTGCCTTACAACGCCATGTACGACAGTGATCGCAACATCTACTGAAGTGTGGAAGGCCATTGGCTCGCTAGGAGCTCATCCGCCCTTTGACGGGTCTTGTTTTTGGTCCTGCTGGGGGTCCACAGCCCCCTCCTCACCTGGCAAACCAGGTGGGGGAGACAGTTTAGTCGCCGACTATCCAACCATAGAGCAGGTAGCACGGGATTACATGGTACCCGTGGCAGGGGGAACTCACCCCTGACCTGACAGTAAAACATTAAAGTTGGATGAAAGATTTCTTGTTAATCATGACATGACTCTGGTGGCCCAATACTGCAAGTTTCTTGAGGTAGAATTTATTTCATAAATATATGTATAATCAGCCAGCTGACTGGTTAGCACGCAACAAAAAGCTTTTCACTGTACACATGACAGTAAACTAAACTAGAATTCATACAGAGAATGAAACAGGCTGCTGCTTTGTCATCACCCATTCCACGCCACTGCCAAAGCATAACTTCAATTTCATCCCATTTACACTCTGCAAGGTTTCTGAGTAACATTTTCCAAAGGGAATGTCTTCCGAGGCTAAACTGGTAGAATGAGATGAGTGCCAAAGCCAACAGTTCACTTGTTCAATTACAAACCTGTCGGGCAGTTCTTGTCATGTTATGAAGGCTGATTAGAGCAACGCGGAGCAAAGGGCAGCACGGTGGCACAGCGGTAGAGTTGCTGCCTTACAGCACTTGCAGCGCCAGAGACCCGGGTTCGATCCCGACTACGGGTGCTGTCTGTACGGAGTTTGTACATTCTCCCTGTTTCCGAGTGGGTTTTCTCCGAGATCTTCGGTTTCCTCCCACACTCCAAAGACGTACAGGTTTGTAGCTTAATTGGCTCGGGTTTGTATACTTGATATAAGTGTACATTATCTCTCATGTGTTTAGGCTTCTGTTAATGTGCGGGGATCGCTGGTCGGCGCGGAGCCAGAGGGCCGAAGGGCCTGTTTCCGAGCTGTATCTGTAAACTACATCATTAGATTACTCGGGGATATTTTTTTACTCGTGGACATTTTTCAACATGCTGAAGAAACGTCCCGACTTACCAGATGCCCCGGGTACCAACGGCTGGCATAACGAGCCGCTACGATATATCCACGGACTCCTAAGGACTCGTTACGAACATTCTGCGAGTTTGAAAACGCGGGAGAATTCATGAATAACTCAGGAAAGTGGGACAGGCCCTTAACCGTAACTGTGCCAGCCGTCTTTTACCTTCCAGTTCTTCGCGGGTGTGAATTTCAGACAGCGCTCCCCTGCTTTCCCTGCCCCCCCCCCCTTTGCGATGTGTGTGTGTGTCTGTGTCTGTGTCTGTGTGTCTCTGTGTCTGTGTGTGTCTGTGTGTGTGTGTGTGTGTATGTATGTGTGCGTGTGTAGACGGTCGATCCAGCACGCGGTTTCATCGCTGACAGTCGATCCAGCTCGAGGTTTTTCAGGCGAGTGCCCTCGAGCTTGAGAGTCGAAGCCAGTCGCTGAAAAGTCGCGTTAGTGGGACAGGCCGTTAACCTTGGTGGGTGTATGGAACAAGCTGCCAGAGGAGGTAGTTGAGGCTGGGACTATATCAACATTTAAAAAACAGTTAGACAGGTACATGGATAGGACAAGTTTGGAGGGATATGGGTCAAACACAGGCATGTGGGACTAGTGTGGCTGGGACATGTTGGCCAGTGTGGGCAAGTTGGGCCTGTTTCACGCTGTATGATAATATTACAACAAATTAAGCGTTTTTGATATTATCTCTGTAGATAACACAGTTTAGAAAGCTTTTGAGTACTGGCACCAGGTTTTGACATGTGATGGGATAATCTGATACATGTACTCAAAGCTCTGTCTCAATATTAGTCTTCCCATCATTAATCTACTGTTGTGCTGTCAGGCACTAAAGCAACTCTCACCCAACCAATCTTTTTAAGATACTGACCATTACATAGATTAATAATTATTTAAGCACTATTGTTTTTTGTCATTCTACTTCAATTAATGTATTTGTATCCATGGCTGATCATTGTAGCAACATTTACAATTCTCAAATATTTCTATTGTGCTGGTAATGATGTCACTTCAAATGCTGAAACCCTACTATTTTAGTTTATGTAGAGTCACAGCATAGAAAAAGGCCCTTCGGCCCACAAAGACAAGCTGACCGTCGATCACCCATTCACACAATAGTGTAGTTTAAAGACACAGCATGGGAAAAGGCCCTTCGACCCATCGACTTCATGCTGACTGACAATCACCCGTTCACACACTAGTTTAGTTTAGAGATACAGTGTGGAAACAGGCCCTTCCGCCCACCCAGTCCACGCCAACTATCCTACACACTAATTTACATAAACCAAGTAACCAACAAACCAGCACGTCTTTGGCTAGTTTGTTTCTGTAAATTAGTGTGTAGGATAATAATAATAATAATAATAATAATAATGGATGGGATTTATATAGCGCCTTTCTAATACTCAAGGCACTTTACATTGCATTATTCATTCACTCCTCAGTCACACTCGGTGGTGGTAAGCTACTTCAGTAGCCACAGCTGCCCTGGGGCAGACTGACGGAAGCGTGGCTGCCAATCTGCGCCTACGGCCCCTCCGACCACCACCAATCACTCACACACATTCACACACATTCACACACAGGCAAAGGTGGGTGAAGTGCCTTGCCCAAGGACACAACAACAGTATGCACTCCAAGCGGGATTCGAACCGGCTACCTTCCGGTCGCCAGCCGAACACTTAGCCCATTGTGCCATCTGTCGTTGGCGGATAGTTGCCGCGGACTGGATGGGCCGAAGGGACTGTCCCAGAGCACCCAGAGAAAACCCACGTGGTCACGGGGAGAATGTACAAACTCTGGACAGACAGCACCCGTAGTCAGCATCGAACCTGGGACCCTGGTAATGAGAGGCAGCAACTCTACCGCTGCACCACTCCGGATTTCCCCCACATCTTAAAGGCGTGCGGGTTTGTAGATTAATTAGCCTCCGTAACTTGCCCCTTGTGTGTAGGGGGTAGATGAGAAAGGGGGAAAACACAGAACTTGTGTGAATGGGTGATCGTTGGCCGGTGTGGAGTTGGTGGGCCGAAGGGCCTCTTTCCATGCTGTGTCTCTAAACTACACAGGATTAGTGCAGATACCACTGAGTCACAGAGTGATACAGTGTGGAAACAGGCCCTTCGGCCCAACTGGCCCATACCGGCCAACAATGTCCCAGCTACACTAGTCCCACCTGCCTGCGCTTGGTCCATATCCCTCCAAACCTGTCCTATCCATGTACTGTTGAATATTGGGATAGTCCCAGCCTCGACTACCTCCTCTGGCAGCTTGTTCCATACACCCACCACCCTCTGTGTGAACAGTCTGCATAGTCGAAGTGGGCTGAAGGGCCCATCTATTCTAAACAAAGTCAACAACTCCACAATATTGCACAAAGGAAATAAAAGTTTATCTACCTCCGCACTCGGCCCTGGTGCCATTTACTTTGCAGAATAATGGTGAACTTGAGTAAAATTTGCTGATGAAGCAATGTTCCCAGTACCTTGTGTGGGAAGGAACTGCAGATGCTGGTTTACACCGAAGATAGACACAAAATGCTGGAGTAACTCAGCGAGACAGGCAGCATCTCTGGAGAGAAGGAATGGGTGACGTTTTGGGTCGAGACCCTTCTCCAGTCTATTCCTTCTATCCAGAGATGTTGCCTGTCCCGCTGAGTTACTCCAGCACCTTGTGTCTATTCCCAATGCCTTTCTGTTTCTGTTTGTGTCTCTCCGTTTCCGTGGTAATAACGTTGTACATGTTGGACGTCCAGGAGCAACAAAATTAAAAGTCTGTTGCTATGACAGTGGCTACAAATAGTGGGCTGAAGGGGGAAGTGGGCCAAATACAACTCCATTTCATTTTTGTGCTCCAGATATTAATTCATCATTTTTGATCTTTAAAGCTACAAAGAACATGATTGTCTTGTTCTTGTTTTTGCACATGTCACAATGAGCTCATTTAATTTTTCAACATTAGATCGCTTTCCTTCTTGAAAATTTGAAAAGTCAAGCCAAACTTGGCCAATTATGCAGCTTCCAAAAGTGAATGGAGCAGCAGTGAAGGAACAAGGAACTGCAGATGCCAAGGAAAGACACAAAGTGTTGGAGGAACTCGGCGGGTCAGCCAGCATCTCTGGAGAATAATAAAACAAAATATTCCGTGACTAATAATCACATCAGCAAGAGCTAGATGCAGGGGAAATTTTCCCAATGTTGGGCGAGTCCAGAACCAGGGACCACAGTCTTAGAATAAAGGGGAGGCCATTTAAAACTGAGATGAGAAAAACTTTTTCACCCAGAGAGTTGTGAATTTGTGGAATTCCCTGCCACAGAGGGCAGTGGAGGCCAAATCACTGGATGGATTTAAGAGAGAGTTTGAGGCTAGTGGAGTCAAGGGATATGGGGAGAAGGCAGGCACGGGTTATTGATAGGGGACGATCAGCCATGATCACAATGAATCAGTGATCACAACGATCAGCTGGCTCGAAGGGCCGAATGGCCTCCTCCTGCACCTATTTTCTATGTAAGTTTGATCCTGTGAAATATACAGATAGACTAAAGTGAATTTAATTTGTACAGTTCCAGTAAATAATTCTTGGTCAAGAGCGAAGGGCCTGACACTGTACGAGCTAATTCAAGAATTCTCCTGAGTTTCCCCTGATTCGAACTCGGAGATTTACGGTAATGGCCGCTCGTCGGTACTCGGGGCTCTCGTGGACATTTTTCAACATGTTGAAAAATCCTTCACGAGTCTTCCCGAGCTTACCGCATTTCCCGAGTACCTGCCGTTAGCGTTACGAGCCGCTAGGAGATGCCCCCGAGCTCCGACGTACCCACTACGTTCATTCTCCGTGCTTACCACGAGTTTGATTTTTTTTTACACTCGGGAGAGCTCTTGGAATGAACTCGTACAGTGGGACAGGCCCTTTAGCTACTGGGCAGCCAGGTGGCACAGCTGTAGAGCTAATGCCTTACAGTGCCAGACTACAGGTGTTGGCTGTACGGAGTTTGTACGTTCCCCCCGTGATCTGCACAGGTTTACTCCAAGATCTTCGGTTTCCTCCCACAACCCAAAGACATACAGGTTTGTAGGTTAATTGACTTGGTATAAATGTAAATTTGTCCCTAGTGTGTGTAGGTTAGTGTGTAGGGATCGCTGGTTGGCACGGACTTGTTGGACCGAAGGGCCTGTATCCATGCTATACCTCTAAAATAAACGACATTAACTTTGTTAGAAAGTTTGGTTTTGGTTTGAGGACCAGCTCCATCGAAGACCGCAAGAAATTGCAGTGAATTGTGGACGCAGCCTAGACCTTCACACAAACCAACCTCCCTTCCATTGACTCCATTTACACCTCACGCTGCCTCGGCAAGGCCAGCAGCATAATTTAGAACGAGTAACACCCTGGCCACTCCCACTTCTCCCCTCTCCCATCAGGTGGAGAGAAGTGTGAAAACGCACACCTCCAGATTCAGGGACAGTTTCTTCCCAGTTGTTATCAGGCAGCCGAACCATCCTACCACAACTAAAGAGCCATCCTGAACTACTATCTACCTCTTTGTTGAAACTCGGACTATCCTTGATCGGACTTTGCACAAAACGTTTTTCCCTTACCATGTATCTCTGCCCTTTGAATGGTTCGATTGTAATCATGCATAGTTTTTCTGCTGAGTGGATAGCACGCAACAAAAGCTTTTCACTGTACACGTGACAACAAACTAAACTGAACTGAACCATGTATCATATACCAAGCCTGGTACAGGCTCCGCGCCTATGAACGAAAGCACGGACTTTGAACATAGCCCCAAAACTGCACAAGGATCAAATCTGTGGCGGTGAAGCACCAGTTTTCTCCCACATCCCAAAGGCAGCAGTGAAGCATCGCGGGTCGACCCACGGTCCACGGTCGACGGGAGCGTGGAGGACCACCGTGAGGGGGGAGGGGAAGAACAATGGGGGGGACTGCTGTCGGGGGAGGGGGAGGACAAACGGAGGAGCCGGCGTGCCTTGTAACTTTGTCAGCGCCGTAGGTGGCCGCTATTTGTATACATTGTGTACGCAGCAAAGAATCTCATCCTTTATGAGGGGAACATTATGGGGGACCCCTACCACCCCAGCAACGGACTGTTCCAGCTGCTACAGTCAGGCAAACGCCTCCTCCGTCATGCTGTGAAAACAGAGAGGATGAGATGGAGTTTCTTCCCACAGGCCACCAGTGGGAATAGATAATCCCTGGTGAGATAAACTCTTATCTCACCAGGGACTAATTTACTGTTGTGTTGTGTCTTTTTAAAATTGCTGTTTTTTTCTATTATGTAAATACGGATTCTGTTCTATCCTGTTCTGTAGTTTTTGCACAATCCGCAGGCATTGCCAGTTTCATAGAAACATAGAAAATAGGTGCAGGAGTAGGCCATTCGGCCCTTCGAGCCTGCACCGCCATTCAATATGATCATGGCTGATCATCCAACTCAGTATCCTGTACCTGCCTTCTCTCCATACCCCCTGATCCCTTTAGCCATAAGGGCCACATCTAACTTCCTCTTAAATATAGCCAATGAACTGGCCTCAACTACCTTCTGTGGCAGAGAATTCCACAGATTCACCACTCTCTGTGTGTAAAATGTTTTCCTCATCTCGGTCCTAAAAGATTTCCCCCTAATCCTTAAACTGTGACCCCTTGTTCTGGACTTCCCCAACATCGGGAACAATCTTCCTGCATCTAGCCTGTCCAACCCCTTAAGAACCCCTTTCATTTCACTGCACATCTTGTACGCCGAACACCTCCGCTCAGTCCGCAATAACCTACCTGAACTCCCGGTGGCTCAGCACTTCAACTCCCCCTCCCATTCCCAATCCGACCTCTCTGTCCTGGGTCTCCTCCATTGCCAGAGTGAGCAACAGCGGAAATTGGAGGAACAGCACCTCATATTCCGTCTGGGGACCTTGCGTCCGGATGGCATTAACATTGAATTCTCCCAATTTTGCTAGCCCTTGCTGTCTCCTCCCCTTCCTTAACCCTCTAGCTGTCTCCTCCCACCCTCCCATCCGCCCGCCCTCGGGCTCCTCCTCCTCCTCCCCTTTTCCTTCCTTCTCCCCTCACCCCCCATCAGTCTGAAGAAGGGTTTCGGCCCGAAACGTTGCCTATTTCCTTCGCTCCATAGATGCTGCTGCACCCGCTGAGTTTCTCCAGCAATTTTGTGTACCTTGTGACAAATAAAGTTGACTTGACTTGACTTGTGCCTCGTTTTTGTGACAATAAAGTATTCCTATTCCTCCCTCCTACATGCGACTCAGTAGATTACTCCTGCACACTCGCTGATGGTGATATACTGGGCTGTTTGTAAGGAAAAAAGTCTCACTCTGTTAACTATTCACACATGTGACAATAAAAAGCACCATTGACTATTTATTGAGCATCTTAAATTCGTGAATCAGCTCCAACTATTAAAGTAAGTGACTATGAGCCAATCACTTTCATCTCACACACACATGGTTGACTTCCAGATGGCCATTATTTCTGTCTGCACACTGTTTGGGAAACAGCCTTGGCTAAGAGTTGGTGAATAAAACCCTACAGGTTCTGGGGAACCAACGGCAAATGGTCAAACGTCAGGCGGGGGTTTGGCTGCTGCTGGCAGCCACTTAGTTACCATGGCAACTAAGTGAGGCCTGTTGAACAGGTCTCCATGGAAGTGGCTGCAGAAGTTCAAAACATCCAGAATCCCATTTATACTTGCCATGCTGTGAAGATCTCAGTCAGATCAGCTCAGTGTGATGTAGAAGATAGAACATAGAACAGCACAGCACAGGAACAGGCCCTTCGGCCCACAATGTCTGTGCTGAACATGATGCCAAGTTAAGCTGATGTCATCTGCCTGATGATCCATATCCCTCTATTCCCTGCACTTCCACTTGCCTATCTAAAAGCCTCTTGAACATTACTATCATATCTGCCTCCACCACCACCCCTGGCAATGTGTTCCAGGCCCCCACTGTGTAAAATAAACAAACTTACCCCGCACATTAAACTTTCCCCCTCTCACATTATCGTTTTGCCCTCTAGTGTTGGATATTTCCACCCCTGAGGAAAAGGTTCTGACTGTCTACCGTATCTATAGCTCTGATCATTTTATGTACTATCAAGACTCCCCTCAACCTCTGACGTTCCAGAGAAAACAATCCAAGTCTATCCAACCTCTCTCAGTAGCTGACCTTCTTATCCAGGCAGCATTCTGGTAAACCTCCTCTGCACCCTCTCCTGCTAGAGCTGCTGCCTTACGAGAGACCAATCTTGACGTCCTGTGCCGTTTACGTGGAGTTTACATGCTCTCCCTGTGACTGCGTGGGTTTTCTTCCGGTGCTCCAGTTTCCTCCCACATCCCAACTATTATGTGCGGGTTTGTACGTTAATGGGCCTCTAAATTGCCCCTAGTGAGGAAGAAGCAGGTGAGAAAGTGGGATGACCATTGTGTTATCCCACTAGCGTGAATGGGTGAACTGGCATGAATGGGTGATCGATGGTCGGCGTGGATTCAGCGGGCCAAAGGGCCTGTTTCCATGCTGTATCTAAACTCAACATCCTTCCTGTAATGGGGCAAACACAACTGCACTCAATACCCCAAACGTGGTCTAGCCAAGCGAATATAAAGGGAATTTCATCCTCCAAAACTCCTAGTAAGCGATTCACTGAGGAGACTTGTGCCTCAAGGGCCATTCAATGGCCTTGCAGACATACTCATCACCAGGAAACAGCACCATATATTACAGTGGCCATTTGAAGCAGCCTCACTCACCCCCTCAGCCTCAGTGGCAAGGTTTGTCCAGGGGTCAATAGTTAACATGAGAGACTTTACTCTTGGATTGACAAGAACTCAAGACATTTATATCTAATGATCTGTTACGATTTAATTGTAAATTAGAGTCATGGAGACACACAGCATGAAACAGGCCCTTCAGCCCAACTCATCCACGTCAACCAACATCCCCCTTCTGCACTAGTCCCACCTGCCTGCGCTTGGCCCATATCCCTCTAAACCATGCACATAATCAAATGTCATTTAAATGCTGTTATAGTCCCTGCCTTAACTACCTCCTCCGGCAGCTTGTTCCATACACCCACCTATGTGAAAAAGTTGTCCCTCAGGTTCCTATTAAACTTTCCCCTCTCAGTTTAAACCCTTTGTCATCTGGTTCTTGATTAGACTACTCTGGGCAAGAGACTCTGTGCATCTACCCAATCTATTCCCCTCATGATTTTATCACCCCTCATCATCCTGCGCTCCAAGGAATAAAATCCTAGCTTTATAGTACCTGCCTTAACTACCTCCTCCGGCAGCTCGTTCCATACACCCACCACCCACAGTTCTCAACAAATTGAAAGTGAATCTTAAACCGATGCAATTAAACGCACACACACACACGGCAGTCTAAGAGAGATATTATCAGGACTGGCAGATTGAGTTCACATTAACCAGGCTCCAATAATCTCCTCAGATAAGCTGCTTTCGTAAGCATTCACATCACATATTGCAGAGCAGAAACAACAACAAAAAACTGCCTTTAAATGGAACATTGAAGGTAACAGAACATGCAGGGAGGGCAGTGAGAAATAGAATTGTAATTGCTTATGGAGCAACCATGGTTTGGTCAAAGAAGGAACTGTTAAGTGGCATCTTGGAGGGGAAAGGAGAGTTAGAAAGACCAGGAGGTCTAGTATTATTTTAGTAAGACTAGTCCTTTCCAAGGGGACCTGATTAAAGGTTGCGTGCAGTGGTTTTCAAAGGCCCAGTTTAGAAGTAGAACGAGGAATCGCATTCAGGAGTCATTACTTCATAAGCTATAGGAGCCGAATTAGGCCATTCGGCCCATCAAGTCTACTCTGCTATTCAATCATGGCTGATCTATCTCTCGCTCCTAAGCCCATTCTCCTGCCTTCTCCCCATAACCCCTGACACCCGTACTAATCAAGAATCTATCTATCTCTGCCTTGGAAATATCCATTGACTTGGCCTCCACTGCCTTCTGTGGCAAGGAATTCCACAGATTCACCACCCTCTAAATAAATTCCTCCTCATCTCCTTCCTGAAGGAACATCCTTTAATTCTGAAGCTATGACCTCTAGTGGAAACATCCTCTCCACATCCACTCTAAACACATGTACAGAACTAGTCCATTGAGCCCAGCTCACAATAGTGCATTGGATGCATACTGCAGAGGTGGCAGTGTCTTGGATAAGGTATTCAGCAGCAAATGGATTGAGGCCAGGTTGGTGTTGGAGAATGGTGCAGAGGCGGAAATCATTGGTCCTTTCAAAGTCAGGGTTACATGGTTGGAAGAAACAAGGAACTGCAGTTGCCGATTTACAAACAAAAGGACACAGAGTGCTGGATTAAAGCAGCGGGTCAGGCACTATCTCTGGAGAACTCTGACAGGCGATGTTTTGGGTCAAGACCATTCTATAGACTGATTGTGTGTGGGGTGGGAGGGGGGGGGGGAAGTAGGCCGGAAGAGATGAGGGGCAGGAAGAAGGGTCCTGAATCCAATGGGTGGCATGGGCTAGTTGGGCCGAAGGGCCTGTTTCCACACTGTATGGCTCTGAGTGGATCTGCTGTTGGCTTCCCCTTCGACCACAGTCAACAGAAGGACACTGTCAGGGCAGCAGAAGGTCCCAGCGAGCCGCGGCCATACTGTGACAGCCGGCCCGCCACGGGTATCGGGAACCCACCTGGAGTCGTCCGACGCTCGTCTCCATCCCTCACTCTGAAGACCAGGAACCTGTGAGGAAGTTGGAGGGAGTTGGTGACAGTGACGGACGCGGGACAAAGGGCCGGTTTCAAGATGGCGGCGGGCGGAGGAGATGCTCGGTGTTGCCATGACAACGGGCCTTTAAGGCCAAGATAAGACTCTGCGCACTTAAAAACGTTGAAACTTTGTGGAGCGGCAGAAATGTGTCAACTCTTTGCCTCAGTGAAGTCTACAATTACACTATAGTCGAGCACTTTTGTACTTATCTAAGATTGTGCTTATCTCTAGTACGATTTTACAGGATTGTACGCAAAACAAAAAATATGACTAAGGTACATGTGACAATAAAATATCATTAAATTATCCTCATACCCAATATATAAAATGTGGTTAGACGCTAGTTTTATACAATAAGCAAATAAAAGTCTGAAGAAGGGTCTCGACAACAAACGTCATCTATTCCTTCTCTCCACAGATGCTGCCTGTCCCGCTGAGTTACTCCAGCTTTTTGTGTCTATCTTCGGTTTAAATCAGCATCTGTAGTTCCTTTCTACAAAAATATTTTTTTATAATCTATTAACAATTTGGGTGAAGGTGTATGGGAATTCTAATCAATTCCTTTCACGCCACCCATACAACATCCAGTAAGAACAATGATTTCCAATTCAACAATACGTCTACCGTAGACAGGGGTAAGTTGGTAAGCAATAACCTGGAGCTGGGTGCCGAGATGAACGGTGGTCCAAATGCGTGGGTTCCTCTGGTATCGGCTTCATGTTCATGGCCCTGGGATCATATTGTGGAGGATATACGTCCAGTGGATGTGTGCAACTCTGCATATGACCTCCGCGTTCACAGTGTGCGTAGAATCACGACGGGATACATTGATGCAGACAGAGGAAGAATAATGACTTGTACGTAACATAATCTCCCTTTAAGCCTCTCTAATATTACCGTGATGTTATTAAGACCTAGCTCAGAAAGGGACACTGCTCCAAATGCATTTTACGAATCAAATGTCCAGCGCAATGCAAATGGGTAAGATACCCATCTGATCGTGCAAGGTCAAATATTTCCTTTGTAGAAATGTTTTATCATAAGATTTAGTTGACTAAAGTGCGTGTGTCTGTGCGTGTGTTTGGGCCGGTCAGAAAATCACAGCTAATCATGCAAGCCGCTCTCTCACCAGGGCTTAGTGCCCAACTAGGGGTCTCTGTGCCATCTCCAAGGTCAAGGCTTTCATCAGAACGGGATCAGACCAATGGCACAAAGTAACGATGGGTCGGAAATACACTGTAGCTTCAGGAGATAAAACTTGCGACAAATTGTGTCATTCCTGGACGTATTATCTTATCAGCTGTTACGATGCATTCACTGCTTTTGACAAGCGGGTGGGAAGGAACTGCAGATGCAGCTTTACAATGAAAACAGACACAAAGTGCTGGAGTAACGCAGCGAGTCAGGCAGCATCTGTGGAGAACATGGATAGGTGACGTTTCACAGAGTGCTGGAGTAACTCAGCGGGTCAGGCAGCATCTGTGGAGAACATGGATAGGTGACGTTTCAAGTCAAGATCTTTCACTACTAATCACCTCATTGGAGACCCTCAAACTATCTTTGATCGGACTTTACTGGCTTTATCTTGCACGAAACCTTGTCCCCTTATCCTGTATCTGGACACTGTGGATGGCTCGATTGTAATCATGTATTGTCTTTCCGCTGAGTGGTTAGATCATAGACCTTGAGACAGAGGAGCAGAGTTAGGCCATTCAGCCCATCGATTTCATTCCCCCATTCAATCATGGCTGATCTATTTATACTCTCTCAACCCCATTCTCCTGCCCTTTGCCTGTATACTTTGGCCCACTGCATGAGACATGAAAGGTTAAATGCTGGTACAAGCCTGTTTCTTTCTTTTACAAATAGAGTGATACGTGATTTATGTTCACAAAAACCGGAATGGCGGTCGTGGTGGCGCAGCGGTAGAGTTGCTGCCTTACAGCGAATGCAGCGCCGGAGACCCGTGTTTAATCCCGACTACGGGGGCTGTCTGTACAGAGTTTGCACGTTCTCCCCGTGATCTGCGTGGGTTTTCTCCGAGATCTTCGGTTTCCTCCCACACTCCATAGACGTACAGGTTTGTAGGTTAATTGTCTTGGTAAATGTAAAAATTGTCTCTAGTAGGTGTAGGATAGTGTCAATGCACGGGGATCGCTGGTCGATGGGCCTGTTTCCGGCCTGTATCTCTAAACTAAACTAAACTAATCAAAAATCCAAAGCAAAGTGGATTTCCAGTGAGATATGATTTACGACATCCTGCTTCAAATTATCAGACTAGGTCAGGTTGGTCACATCTCTAATGCAATGAAAAGGAACTGCAGATACTGGTTTAAACCAAAGATAGACACAAAAAGTTGGAGTAGGGTCTCGACCCGAAACGTCACCTATTCCTTTTCTCCAGAGACGATGCCTGACCCGCTGAGTTACTCCAGCATTTTTATATGTCTATAAAATTTTCAAAGATGACAGGATCAAAATACATTTGTCAAAATAGCCGCATGAAGTAACTTCTTTTTTTGATCCTTTCTTGATTAGTACGGGTGTCAGAGGTTCTGGGGAGAAGGCAGGAGAATGGGGTTAGGAAGGAGAGATAGATCGGCCATGATTGAATGGCGGAGTAGACTTGATGGGCTGAATGGCCTAATTCCACTCCTATTCCTTATGACCTTAATTTAACCAATGAGAATAAACACAAGGCACAAGCCTCTTGGCTTTGTAGGGCTGAGGAGCCAATGACTTCTATCTGTGCTCATTCTTTGACCAACACAAAGATAAGTAATGAAATCCTTTGGAAAAGCAACTTTCCGGGAAAGAAGGCGCAAAAATATGGATAAATTCCCAGAAACATCTGCAATTACTTCCGATTTACATTTTCCAGATTAATTTTAATATGTCCTTTTTCATTCCCATTCACTTAATATAGTGACACATCAGCTATGCCAATGCATAATCACATTTTGAAAATCAGTGGCACCTATAATTCCATCCACACTTCACGTTGCCTAAAGGACCAGTCTCACCCTGGCCACTCCCACTCCACCCCTCTCTCATCAGGCAAGAGGTACAGAAAACACACACCTCCAGATTCAGGGACAGTTTCTTACCAACTGTTATCAGGCAACTGAATCATCCTATCACCAAGCAGAGAGCAGTCCTGACCTCCCAGGATGAGGTAGATGAGGTATCTTATAGAAACATATAAAATTATAAAAGGACCGGACAAGCTAGATGCAGGAAAAATGTTCCCAATGTTGGGCGAGTCCAGAACCAGGGGCCACAGTCTTAGAATAAAGGGGAGGTCATTTAGGACTGAGTTGAGTAAAAACTTTTTCACCCAGAGAGTTGTGAATTTGTGGAATTCCCTGCCACAGAGGGCAGTGGAGGCCAAGTCACTGGATGGATTTAAGAGAGAGTTAGATAGAGCTCTAGGGGCTAGTGGAGTCAAGGGATATGGGGAGAAGGCAGGCACGGGTTATTGATAGGGATGATCAGCCATGATCACAATGAATGGTGGTGCTGGCTCGAAGGGCCGAATGGCCTCCTCCTGCACCTGTTTTCTATGTTTCTATGTTACCTCATTGGAGATCTATGAACTATCTTTATTCGTTCTTTAATGTTAGATCTTGCATTAAATTGTGTACCCTTAGATATCTGAGGGCTGTGGACAGCTTGATTGGAAGTTTAGTTACAGTTAGTTTAGTTGGAGGTACAGCGCTGAAACAGGCCCTTTGCCCCACCTGGACCGCTCCGACCAGCGATCCCCGCACATTAACAGTATCCTACACCCACTAGGGACAATTTTTACATTGACCAAACTAACTAACCTACAAACCCGTACATCTTTGGAATGTGGGAGGAAACCGAAGATCTCAGAGAAAACCCACGCGGGTCACGGGGAGAACATACAAACTCCGTACAGACAGCACCCGTAGTCGGGATGAACCCGGGTCTCCGGCGCTGCATTCGCTGTGAGGCAGCAACTCTACCGCTGCGCCACCGTGACAAACTAAAACGTTTCACAGTATCCACGTGACAATAATAAATAAACAAACAACTCATTGGGGCGACTCATTAAAAGATTATGGAACACAGCTGAAGGACCCCAGCAGTTATTTTCA